>NC_143197.1:1836195-2140978 GCF_051530095.1 Phoenix dactylifera
TGCATCAGTGCGTCCAAGCACATATGTAGTAGGATCATGCCATTAAGAACCATGAAAAGAAGTTAGATATGATGGCATCATAGCAAGCTTTTGCAGATTGAGATGTTCAAATAAATAAGAAGCGCCATATTGAAGGGAGCTGAGGAGACGCTCTTTCCTAGTGGCTACCATCCAAAAAAAGTACAGGAATTTAAAATTTGACCACAGCAACAGCAACAGCAACATAAACATTTGGACAATTATAGATCACGTCTTCTAATATCTCTACCGCCAATTTGAAAGAAATGGCTTTTTAATAATTACTAGTTTGACATCAGGAGGTATTGAATTGGGCTAAAAACTTAAAGGAGGAAAAGTATGTCGGTGCAACCAATTGTGGCAACACAGAAACCCTACTATGGTACATACGATGCAAGATGTTCGAATGGATGGAAGATAGTTGGAAGAGGAGCAAAGGTGGATCACTCTCTTCCAAGGCCGAAAACACCATCTTGGCCAGCTACTCTAAGGGTAAAGCCCTCACAATCCTCACTTGCAAACCTAGAGTTCACCAAAGAGGCAGAGAGAGAGAGAGAGAGAGAGAGAATAGAGAGAACAAGAGAAGAATAATTTCCACAATAGAATTTTCTCTAATCAATAAGTCAAGTATTTCAAATATTGATTACAAGAGGAGCCCCAATGGAGATATTTAGAAGCAGTACAAAGAAACTCTTTTATTCAACTTTCCTGTGTGGGATTCTAAATCCTATTCTAACTCGAAAAGCCCTAACTATTATTAACATCAAAAGTTTTCAAAAACAAAAGTTCAAAAAACTCAAACCTCCCTAGAATTAGCTAACATCAAACTTTTCTAACAAGACAAAACTCAGCTTGGTTCTAAAATCCGTGCATCGGGATCCGTGACACGTACATATGGGACCTGCAACCCATGCAGCGGGCATGTGCGCCCTGCACAGTCCCACGACCCGTGCAATCCAGATTTGGCTCAACCCCACTTGTTTAGCAAGTGAGCTCTAGACGCACCGACACCAAAGTTATTTGAAAAGGTATTCATTTAATCAACATATGCTTTAAGTAATTCAGATCAAATGGCAGATCCTGGAACAAATGGCATTCTGATGACTGCCAATATCTTTTAACTTTTTCCTAGGTTTAATGTGATTTTCTGATGCTTTACATACGGTAAAAGTTACTCTTATCCTTCTCATGAAAAACATGCCCTTGTCTTTTTTTCTTTTTTCCCTGCATTGAAATAAATTTAAATAGATGAATCTAAAAGCAAACAACTAGAACATAAGGATACATGTGACACAAGTCTAAAAGATTATTTAGCACAGTGCTAGAAAAGGTACCACTTTCATCAAAAATATAGAATGGATATATCAAATGCCAATATGTAACTACTAGTGGTAGCACCTTCAAGTCCCATGGAGACTTTCAAGCTCAATAATGAACAGCAGAAAGTAACTCACACCATTACTGCATAGCCATGCCCATGAACAATGGAAAAGAAAAAACAAAATACACCAGCATGATAAGAAGGCAACTCAATATATAAATAAGGTCATACTTCTCAGCAAAAGATGTTGATACAGTATCAAAAACAGGAATATAGCAACCATTCAGAATGAGAAGTTAAGAAGAAAGGCTGCATTAAAGTGGCATCAACGATTAGAGGTCCGAAGCAGATCACTTTCATGGTCATTAATATGCTAAAATCAACATCATTAACCCAGGACAACAGCAAGAATTAAAAATTTCTACTACAGCAGCAATAGTGGAGAAGTATAGAATCTATTATTCTAAGCTCAGTAGTCTGTACCACCAAATCACAAGGAATTGCACTCTAACAGGTTACTCATTTATTGGAAAAATATCCACACATATTTCTATTGATATAAAGCATTGCTAGGCTCCAGAACAAAGGGCTCTTTGAAACTGGTGTTTATCTTCTAAGTTTTTGCTGGGTTTCATGTGATCCAAAAAGCCATTTCAGGATACAAACAAAAGGTTTTTTCTTATGGGTGGTGGGTGGTGTGCACATGCTGAAGGGTTGGGGGATTGGATATTGCTGCCCAAGTGTAGCTCTAAGCTCCCAGATAATTCCAATTTGTCAATCTAAAACCTTCCATCAAGAAACTAATACAAGAAGAATTCATGAAAAAAAAAAAAGAGAAATATTAACTCAACCATAAACCATGATTAAAGCATTGCCAAGATCAGGGCACTTGATGAAGGGAAAGACACCAGTCTAATTTTGATCCAAGGAGGCTCAAGCTGGTGATGAAAGATAAAATAGGAACTTGATTACCTCCCATGAAGGAAAACTTTTGGTAGTTAAAATTATAACTATAATAACCTATTGGCTCAAACATGTTCCTCAGCAAGATCCTTTTCGTTGTTCTGAGAGAAGCTACATTTCCATCACATTGCAAAATGCAAGGTCACATGCATTTCGATATCCTTATGGAATTATCTCTCCTAATAACAGTCTAACAAACCAAGATCCATTGCTTTATTATGGTGAATGAATTAGAATGCAGATTTCAAAAGGATGTTGATGTAGAGCAAGTGGCTTTGGATCACTCAGAGAAGTCGGAGCGCACAAAGTTGCCAATCAGTTTGGGTGTTCGGGCCAAAATGCGCCAGCTTCTGAAAAATGAGCATAACTTTCAAACCATAAATTAGATTTTAGTGGCCGAGGACTCATTGGAAAGCTTAAGTTTGGTTAGAAGTCATGGACCAGTCAAAGGCTAATCCTACAATTTTCCTGTTGATTTTTGGTTGGTCAAAGTTGTCCTCGCAATCTCAGGAAAGTTTTTGTGGTGGTATACTTAGAGAGTCCAACTTCAATCGTGATCGAACTGGGAGTTATAGTTTTGGATAGTAGATATGGTTTCTAGAGAGTTTTCCTATTTTGAGTTGTTTTACTACTTTTGGCAAATTAGGACTCCATAGGAAGTGATGATTATGTATTGAGACATTGATCATAGTAATACTGAAATTTGTTCTCTTTGATTTTTTTGGCTCCCTATTCTTTCAAAAAGGTGGTGTTCTTCTTCTTCATTCTTGAAGATAATGGTGCTTGTCCCTTTTCTTTACATACTTCTGCTATGAAAGGTGGAATTCTTAACATGTGAAGGATGAACTGGGGACCAAAATCTATTGCAGATTGCAGGATAGAGAAAACATGCTAATAATTTCCATAAAACATGAAAATAAGATGGAAAAAAAACCTTGGAGAAAGAAATTACTAAATGAGTCGATCCCATGCCTTACAAGTCATAGATGGGGAATGCCATTCTTATTTTTGTTCATAAAATTTAGTAGGGTGTTTTTAAATGCATCCTCATAAGCTATAGTTCAAGTTCCAAGGATAAAACCTCGTTGCAACACCCTCCCCCACTCAAAACCCAGCATGTGTCCTCTTTTTCAGAGTCATTGGGGTGAAGTTAATGTGCTGGTGCGTGAAAACAAATGCAGCTTTGATTTTCATAAATATTTGCAATGGTGGCTGTTAAAAATTGGATGGATATATCATAGTGCAGTACAGCAAGGCAAAGTGTTTGACAATTAAAGAGGATATTCTTGAATATTTGAGTTGTTTAGTATCAGACAATCAATATTCCTGGTTTGTCATTGTTATACATGTCAAAACAATGATCCAAGGATTAGAGTCAGATTTTCGCTAGAGGGTCAATGAAATTTCTATTTTTTAGCAAAGAGTAGTTTTTTCACAATTACTAGGTTTATGTATCTCTGTTTTGATTTTCTGTTACATATATTCCATCAATATAACTCAATTTTCCTTTCTATCATTTTCCCTGTTTTGTCTCAACGATATACATTTGGATTGATGACCCTAGAAGCAGACAGCAGTGATATACAAAAACAAATTCTGTAACATATGCAAAAAGCTATTTAAGACAGTACTAATAATCGCTAGCAATATAGCACCACTGTGATCATGCAGATTTTCAAACTCAGAAACGAAATGGGCAAAACAATCCCACCATTACTGCACATCCATGTCCTTGATTAGCAAAAACAACAAACTTGAAGTGCATCGGCTTGATAAAAAGCAAGATAAATATCTAAGCATATTCATATTTCTTAGCAAAATTAGAGACCATATTTGTGAGGACCCGTGCGGGCGTGTGTTTAGTCCCACATCGGTTATTTGCTGGGTAGATCTTGGGTACTTATACAGGATCAAGGAACCCAAATAATACCTTCTGGCTAGCCATTTTGGGTGAGGTCCTGGGTTGTTACAAATGGTATCAGAGCGGACCCGGCTCATAACCTATGTGGACTAGGGGACACGGCAGCACGGATCCATTGGGGTTGATCATGGACTGATCGTGGTGCTTGTGATTAGATTTGAATGGATTTGAACCCTTAGCCTGACGAGGACATCAGGACTTGAACGAGGGGAGTATGTGAGGACCCGTGCGGGCGTGTGTTTAGTCCCACATCGGTTATTTGCTGGGTAGATCTTGGGTACTTATACAGAATCAAGGAACCCAAATAATACCTTCCGGCTAGCCATTTTGGGTGAGGTCCTGGGTTGTTACAATATTAGGTGCTGATATGCGATGATATTATAGCAAACTCCAGGAAAAATCAGAAGTTAACAATAAATAAATAGAGAGATCTATTGAACGGATAAAAGATCCAAAGGAATTATTAGCTGACAAGTCATTTCTAAGGTGAAAGATTACCTCAGGCTACCTGCCATCTAAGTCGAAGACCCTCATGGAACAACCCATGACTTTGGTCCCCGACATTGCAAAAATCATGCCATCAGCGTCAGTGCCGCAATTTCAATTGCACAGGTTCAGTTCCTGATCGGGGATAATTGACTACCTTTATCAACAGAAAACGCGGTCACGGAATCAATCAAGAAACTAATACGGGAAGAATCCATGATTACAGAAATCATAAAACCAAGATAAGCAGAATCCATGGTCAAGGAAAGAAGAATGGAACGTGGAATCGATCGCATACCTGGGCAAAATCGTAGTTGAGATATTTGACGAAATGAGGAAACCGACCTCCTTTCGATCCAAGGAGGAAATCCCTGTTCTCGACTCAAAACGTTGTCAAAGATTCTATCAAGAAACAAAGATAGGAAGAACACATGATCACGGAAATCAAGAAACCAGAGAAAGAAGAATCCGACGTCGAGAAAAAAGAACTGTGGGATCGTTACATGCCATGATTCAACCGTTGCCAAGACGATCGTATTTGACGAAGTGGGGAAGCCCGGACTCCTTTCGATGCAAGGAGAAGGTACTTGGAGACTTTCTTGGGGGCTTCGGCGCTCATGGAGCGCGAGGATGTTGGAGAGCTAGGGTTTGGTGGAGCGATCGAGGATCTAGGGAATTGGGATTTGGAGGAGGGAGAGGTGGACGAACAAACAAGTACGAGGACTGGCGGTGAATCCTCTTCGGAAATCGGAACCCTCTCTTCTCTCATCTTCTCCTCCCAACTCCGACCACCGTCGCCTCAAAATAGCTAAAATAGATAGATTTAATAAAAAATTAAAAACTGTTTTAGCTTTACAAGTTAAAATAGCTTCTTCCAGCAAGTTCTAAAATGGTCCTTTTTCGAAAAATTACTTTTAGTACGTGTCAAAAAACTATTTTAATTTATAATTTTTTTTTTTTTAACCAAAATATCAATAATAAAATATATAATTACAAAAAATGTTTCTTTATATTATAGAAATCTGTAGAAGCCGCAACAAAAAAAATAAGCAACCCAAAAAATAGTTCCTAAAATATTATATTAATAAAATATTAATATATAATGGTAATAATTATATTATTTTATATTTTTATTATTATATTATATTATAAATATAATATTTTATTACATTACATCATAATACATTAATATGTTATATTATATAATATCAAATTATGTTATATTATTATGCTATAGTATACACCATTATATTACTATATTATAATATTAATAATAATAATATATTATATTACAATAATATTATACTATATCATATATTTATGTATTAATACATATTATATTTTATTATACCATGTTGTATAATACTATGCAATATTTTTTATGGTCATTTTTTTTACTAAAAGTAATTTGTCAGTTTATTTACCAAATATATATTAAAATTTCATAGCACTGTAGAAATATAGTTACCAAACAGCAAATAGCTTTTTATAAAAGTTCTACTTCTAAAAGTTCTGCTACTAATAACTCTGTCAAACAGAGTCTAAGTTCCATTCGTCAGAAATATTTCAAATATTTATGTAAAACTAAAAAATACAAAATAATATATATATTTGATGAGATTCTAGATTGTGATAAATAGTAAAAAAATGGAAAAGCAAGACGATAGCAACTGAAGGTGGTGGGAGAAAAAGAGATCCCGAAAATGGCGATGAACCGTGGTAATCATCAGATAAGAGAAAACCTCATTGATTACATGCAAATATAAAACCATTCAACACCGAAAACATATGATTTAGTTGAAATTGCCCAAATACAATGTTGCCAAGATATTGATACATTGAATACCATCTTACCTCATCTAATCAGAGCAATAAAGATAAAGAGCATCACCCCCCCGCCCCCCCTCCCTACACACACCAAAAAGAAGAAGAAGAAGAAGAAAAGGAGCATCACACTTGGAACAACAATTACCAATTCCCCTATTATTTTTTCCCTCCACAGCACGAGCCTTGGCTAAATTGACTGAACACAGACATAGAGAGATGGATATGGGCTTCTTATCCCCTCAGTAATCTGTGGTGGGAAGCTGCTCATGGGTGCCCTGGCCAATGAAGAACACATCATACACCACAGCAGCCACTGCTGCACCAATCAAAGGTCCCAACCAGTACACCCAGTGGCTGTCCCAAGTCCAGCTCACCACCGCAGGGCCGAAGGAGACTGCAGGGTTCATGGATGCCCCATCAAACGCCCCACCAGCCAATATGTTTGCGCCCACGATGAAGCCGATAGCTATGGGCGCGATCACTCCAAGGTTGCCCTTCTTTGGATCCAGAGCCGTAGCATAGACCGTGTACACCAAGCCGAAGGTCATGACGATCTCAAACACCAGAGCATTCCACACGCTCACATCTGTGGACAATGAGAAGGCTGATGTTTTCTGCACGGCAACACAGTTTTGATCTTAGATTCAATCGCTGAGCTCGTCGATCCGATCTTCATGAGAAATAATCTTTTGCTTACCAGTCCTCCAGTGGCGAACTTGAGAAGCAAGCAGGCAACGACTGATCCGAGCAACTGCGCTATCCAGTAGAGGATGCCTCTCAGCAGGGTGATGTTGCCACCAATGAAGGCACCGAATGTGACGGCCGGGTTCACATGACCTCCAGAAATGTTGGCCCCAACGGACACTGCCACGAACAGCGCAAAGGCGTGCGCCAAGGCTGCTGCAACGAGACCCGCAGGCGTCGTTGAGCCATCGTTCGTGAGCTTATCTGCCAAGAAGAGGATAAAGCGTTAAGACTTTTTTTATCGCCATGAACTTAATTTGTATTTAAGTCTTTGAGAACGTGAGAGCTTTGTCAACTTACTGAAGGCCATCCCTGAGCCTTCGCCGGCGAAGACGAAGATGAGCACTGAGATGAACTCGGCGAGAGCGGCTTTGAGAGCATCAGGTTGGCTCGCCTCTCCTGGTGATCCAATTGCAATCCTACTGATCGGCATTATTTTTTCTATATAATTTTGGCTAGAGTAATAGTTTCTCTGGAATTTAGGAACACTTCTTCCTCTCTGCAGCTACTCTTGTTCTTTGCTTGATCCCTGGAACGAGTCCTCGTAGTTATATAGGAACGCGGATAACGGCTGGGGAACCGGGAAACGCCGGTCTACCGGTTGCGGCTTCGGCTAGGTGGTCGTGGTTAGGGGAGGTCCTTTTCAGCCGTCCATCCGTCGGCAAACTTATATATCACGTGGTCGGCCCTCCTCCTCGTTCTGCGTCTGCCACGTGTACGTAATGATTGGTTGCGGAGCTCGGATCGGCGCCATGCGCCATATCGGCCGATCGGATCGCCGACAGCTGACGTGGCGGTTTCCTTGCCGTTCATCCTCAGCCCCTACTTTGGCAAGATGCGGATTATTCGTCCGGTCGTTCGCGACTTACGGCCGCCAAATTTTCGTGGGACCCACAAATCGGACCGTCCACCTGTTCCCCGCTTTTTCTTGCGTTCGTAGAACGCGACGGCTTGGTCTAATCGAACGGCCAGGATTCCGATTTAAGCAGGGAGGCTCCACTGATCAGTCTCTTAGGAGCATTCCACAAGATTTTTCCTTCTTTATTATTATTATTGTTGCTGGTGGTCCAAACCGAGAACGATTGGCACTGCGGTGTGAACGGGGTTCCGTCTGAGTTGTCTTGGTTGGTGTTGGTTGCGCCCCACCTTCCGCCAAGAAACCTGCAAACAAGCCTTGCACCACCACCAGGGTGGTGATGGCCCTCCGACGGTCAAGTCAGAGGAGATTGGAGGAGGAGGAGAGGTGATAATCGCAAGTAAGAGAGTGCTCTGGGAGATATTGCTCACCTCCCCCCTTTCTCCCCCCAGCCGCATATATACCTGGCTGGGGGGTCTCTCAGGGGGGTTCGTTATCGTGGGGCACGATGGTGTGGCCACTGACATGGCCGTTACAGGGCGTCGTGGAGCAGCACCGGGTACGGCCACGTCAGGGCATAGTGGGGCTCCGCTTTGTACGGCTGATGCAGGAGATCGTGGAGCAGCATCGGATACAGCCGTTGCAGGGAGTAGTGGAGCAGGAGGCCGCGGCGTGCCTCTGGGGAATAGCCTGTCGTTATCAAGAGATCTCCGACTCGGGGTCGGAGCGCTGGATCAAAGGGCAGCCGGCTCGGGGTCGGGCTGCGGAGCCGAGGATGTCCGACTCGGGGTCGGATTGCTGGATCAAAGGGCAGCCGACTCGGGGTCGGGCTGCGGGGCCGAGGATGTCCGACTCGGGGTCGGATTGCTGGATCAAAGGGCAGCCGACTCGGGGTCGGGCTGCGGGGCCGAGGATGTCCGACTCGGGGTCGGATTGCTGGATCAAAGGGCAGCCGTAGTCTTCCTGGGCGCGCGTGCCGGTCACGTGGGGCATGGCGGCTTAGTTCCCCCGTAACAGTAGCCCCCCACTTCCGAGCCTGGAACCAGAAGGGGAACAGGTGAAGGGAGTGATGTTTCGGGATTGCCGCCGTTCCTCGGAGAGGCGCGCGCGCTTCGAGCTCCCCGCCCTTTTTATGGCGTATGGCGGTTATTGCTGACCTGGCAGTCTGAGGATTTCGGCGGACATCCTTCCTTAATGGTGTCGATTCGCCTTTGGGGCGCGAGCGACCCTTCGGCAGCCAGGCGTCCTCTGGCGTCATTGAGGCGTCACTTGCTTTTCCGCCTATTTAATCGGGGGCCTTTCCCCGTCCGTCTTCTTCTTTACAGATATTTTCAAGTTTCCCCTTTGCGCTGCTGTTGCTGCCGTCGGACTGTTCGCTCGTTTCTCCTTTGGCGCTCTCGGAGCCGTTCTTACCTCTTTTCCGGTGAGTTTTCCCCATTCTTCTGCTTAGGGCTCTCCATACTTTCCCCTCTTATACTAGTGTACTCCAGTCGCTCCGGTCTTTCCCCCCTTCCTGTCCCCGTCCTGACCGTAGGTTTATTGGCCATTAGGAATGGGCGAAGTGAGGGCAGACCAAATTAAGTCGGAGCTGGTCGCCACAGACTTAGACAGACTCGTGGCTCGGTACCACCTTCCCGAGGCCTGCAACGCCACGCTCCCGGGGCCTGAGGAGAGGATGTCCCATCCTCCTCCAGGGAAGATCGCCATCAATGAGGGCATTCTCCAGGCCGGGTTCCGCTTTCCCCCTTCGGACTTGGTCATGCAGGTGCTACGGGGTTTAAGAGTGGCACCGACGCAACTGGTGTCGAACTCGTGGCGGGCCCTGACGGTCTTCCAGGTTCTCTGCCGTATGCACGAGATCCCCGCCACCCTGAATGTTTTTTGGGAGTTCTACAGCCTGAGCGGCCACCCCCAGGACAAAGGGTGGTGGTGCTTCGCAGCGCGGCGAGGATGCGGCCTTGTCAAGGAGGCTCCTACCTCCATTCACAAATGGAAGGAGCGCTTCTTTTTTGTTGATGCAGATCCCTCTTGGGAAATCAGGGCGACCTGGGAGACCCCGATGAAGTCTCCGATCGGCCTATCGAGACTGTCAAGGGAGGAGTCCGATGGTTTGGCCGCCTTGAAGGGGTTGGTTGCCGAGGGCCAGCTCCCCCCGGTGGCCCGCCTTATTTCCGAGGATACTTTGGTGAATGTCGGTCTGAGCTCGGTCCCCACCGACCGTGAGTCCGCCACCGATTCTTTCTTGACTTTTTCCCTTCTTTCGTCCCGTTCTTTCCTTTGGTTTCTCCGTCTCCGACTATCCCGTCCTTTTTGCAGAGATCGACGACGTCATGCGGTCGGTGAAGACAAAGGCTGTTGGTAGGGCGTCCCTGCTGGAAGCAGCCCAGAGGAGGAAACGAGCTCTTCCGAGCGGGGCCCCACCGGCGAAGAGGTCCCGTAAGGAGGTGCCTCCGACGCCGACCGACGAGTCCGGGCCCACCGATCAGGGAGACGTCGTGGGCACGGACCGGCAGCTGACGCTGTATCAGCCCTCCGGTGGTAAGATTGCCGCTACTCCGGAGGTATCATCCGAGCCTGCCCGAGACGGACGGGTCGGACGTGATCGGTCCCCGACCCGGCCTTCGACTCGGTCGGCTCCTGATGACTCGAGGAGGGACGCGCCGAGGCCCCGACCGAGCGGGACCCTATCAATTCCTGGGGTGACCCCCGCCCCGAGCGCGATCGGCCGGACTCTTCCCCAGGCGATGGATAGGGGTAAGGCTGCAGAACCACCGTCCGGCTCTGGGGAGAAATCGGGGTCTGCCTTCACTACCGATGGCGCCCGAAATCTCATCGAAACAGTGCTGCTGGAGAAGGACCGTCGGCGGGTCCGGGAGTTGGAGGTCTCTGACGTTGGGGCTGCCAGCTGTGTCTGTCTCATGTCGGTGAGTATTCTTCTGGCCGCTTTTCACCATTTATTGGCTCTGTTGTTCTCCGCCTGACTCCCTTATTTTTTCTATTTCTTAGCTCGCCCAGTACATGATCCGTCTGGAGGAGTGCTACAAGGAACAGGCGGGGCTTCTGGCGAAGGCCGAGGACCGGCTGAAAGCAGTGGAAAAGGGAGGCCAGGCTGTGGCAGGCAGGACGACCGGGGACTTCGAGGCGAGGCTCCGGGAGGCCGAAGAGCGGGCACTCGGCTTTGCTGCCCTCGAGAAGCAACTGTTGGAGGCTCAGGAGCAGCTCAAGGTTGCCTCGGGTCTCGAGGGCGAGGTCAAGAAGGCGGATGAGCGGGCCGAGAAGCAGTCCCGGAAGGCTGCCGACTACCGGGAGAGGTGGGAGAAGGCCCAGCGGTCAGCCGACAACGCCCGCAACCGAATCCGGTCTCTTGAAGCTAAGCTGGGCGAATTGGAGTCGGCCTTGGAGAAGTCCCGTGCGAGCGATCAGGAGCTTCATTCGCGCTTGACGGAGGCTGAGGCTGCTCGCATTGCTGCCGAAGCGAAGCACAAGGAGGCTCGGGCTGAGCTGCTGAGGGTCTCCACCGAGGCGGAAGGCCGGATTGTGGCGAAGGTCTTGGAGGCGAAAGCCCAGATTATGGAGCGGGCAGAGGCGGCGCTGGCCGAGAGGAGTGCGGAAATCGGGCGTCAGGCGGTAGAGGCTTATCGCCAGTCCGCCGAGTTCGCTCATGATATGTCGGAGGCAGTACAGACCTATCGTCAGTCCGACGAGTTTGTCCGTGACGCGTCGGACGCGGGGGCCGAAGCCTTTATCTTAGGCTTCGAGGAGGGCCTGGCAAGGGTGTCGGCTAAGTACCCCGAAGTTGACCTGAGCGAGATTTCCCTTCTCGACTCCTCTCCGGCGCCATTGCCTGCTGGTTCTCCTGCTGCTTCCCTACCTCCTGCGGACGAGCCCGACGTTCCCGACCCGGGAGTTCCTCCAAGCTGACCTCTTGTACCTTTCGTTGTCTTCTCTTTTTTTTTTGTATACCGGGGTTTTGCCAAATTGTATGGGCCTCGGCCTTGAAACAATGAAAATTAATGCAAGTTGAATGTTTCTTCATCTCGCCTTCGTCCTTCTTTTTCTTTTAACTCTCGGTAGCGTCTTGCTGACTCCTGGCTCCCGAAATTCTTCCGGCGCTAGGCCAGGCATCCGAGGGTTAGGCCTCAGGAAACTCTTCCGGCGCTAAGCCAGGCATCCGAGGGTTGGGCCTCGGGAAATTCTTCCGGCGCTAAGCCAGGCATCCGAGGGTTAGGCCTCGGGAAATTCTTCCGGCGCTAAGCCAGGCATCCGAGGGTTAGGCCTCAGGAAACTCTTCCGGCGCTAAGCCAGGCATCCGAGGGTTAGGCCTCAGGAAATTCTTCCGGCGCTAAGCCAGGCATCCGAGGGTTAGGCCTCAGGAAATTCTTCCGGCGCTAAGCCAGGCATCCGAGGGTTAGGCCTCAGGAAACTCTTCCGGCGCTAAGCCAGGCATCCGAGGGTTGGGCCTCAGGAAATTCTTCCGGCGCTAAGCCAGGCATCCGAGGGTTAGGCCTCGGGAAATTCTTCCGGCGCTAAGCCAGGCATCCGAGGGTTAGGCCTCGGGAAATTCTTCCGGCGCTAAGCCAGGCATCCGAGGGTTAGGCCTCAGGAAATTCTTCCGGCGCCAAGCCGGGCATCCGAGGGTTAGGCCTCAGGAAATTCCACTCGCTGGTCGACCAAGGCTGGCGCATGCCGAGGCAACTGGTCGGGGCTTCAGGCTAGTCTGCTCCCGGGATGGTCATCGGGTTAGCCTGGCATCCGAGGGCCGAGCCTCGGGACCTTCCACTCGTTGGTCGGCCAAGGCTGGCGCAAGCCGAGGCGACCGGTCGGGGCTTCCGGCTAGTCTGCTCCCGGGATGATCATCGGGCTAGCCAGGCATCCGAGGGCCGTCAAGCCTCAGGAAATTCCGCTCGTTGGTCGGCCAAGGCTGGCGCAAGCCGAGGCGACCGGTCGGGGCTTCAGGCTAGTCTGCTCCCGGGATGATCGTCGGGTTAGCCTGGCATCCGAGGGTTGTCAAGCCTCAGGAAATTCCGCTCGTTGGTCGGCCAAGGCTGGCGCAAGCCGAGGCGACCGGTCGGGGCTTCAGGCTAGTCTGCTCCCGGGATGATCGTCGGGTTAGCCTGGCATCCGAGGGTTGTCAAGCCTCAGGAAATTCCGCTCGTTGGTCGGCCAAGGCTGGCGCAAGCCGAGGCGACCGGTCGGGGCTTCAGGCTAGTCTGCTCCCGGGATGATCGTCGGGTTAGCCTGGCATCCGAGGGTTGTCAAGCCTCAGGAAATTCCGCTCGTTGGTCGGCCAAGGCTGGCGCAAGCCGAGGCGACCGGTCGGGGCTTCAGGCTAGTCTGCTCCCGGGATGATCATCGGGTTAGCCTAGCATCCGAGGGCCGAGCCTCAGGACATTCCGCTCGTTGGTCGGCCAAGGCTGGCGCAAGCCGAGGCGACCGGTCGGGGCTTCAGGCTAGTCTGCTCCCGGGATGATCATCGGGTTAGCCTGGCATCCGAGGGCCGAGCCTCAGGACATTCCGCTCGTTGGTCGGCCAAGGCTGGCGCAAGCCGAGGCGACCGGTCGGGGCTTCAGGCTAGTCTGCTCCCGGGATGATCATCGGGTTAGCCTGGCATCCGAGGGCCGAGCCTCGGGGCATTCCACTCGTTGGTCGGTCAAGGCTGGCGCAAGCCGAGGCGACCGGTCGGGGCTTCCGGCTAGTCTGCTCCCGGGATGATCGTCGGGTTAGCCTGGCATCCGAGGGTTGTCAAGCCTCAGGAAATTCCGCTCGTTGGTCGGCCAAGGCTGGCGCAAGCCGAGGCGACCGGTCGGGGCTTCAGGCTAGTCTGCTCCCGGGATGATCGTCGGGTTAGCCTGGCATCCGAGGGTTGTCAAGCCTCAGGAAATTCCGCTCGTTGGTCGGCCAAGGCTGGCGCAAGCCGAGGCGACCGGTCGGGGCTTCAGGCTAGTCTGCTCCCGGGATGATCGTCGGGTTAGCCTGGCATCCGAGGGTTGTCAAGCCTCAGGAAATTCCGCTCGTTGGTCGGCCAAGGCTGGCGCAAGCCGAGGCGACCGGTCGGGGCTTCAGGCTAGTCTGCTCCCGGGATGATCATCGGGTTAGCCTGGCATCCGAGGGCCGAGCCTCAGGACATTCCGCTCGTTGGTCGGCCAAGGCTGGCGCAAGCCGAGGCGACCGGTCGGGGCTTCAGGCTAGTCTGCTCCCGAGATGATCATCGGGTTAGCCTGGCATCCGAGGGCCGAGCCTCGGAGCATTCCACTCGTTGGTCGGCCAAGGCTGGCGCAAGCCGAGGCGACCGGTCGGGGCTTCCGGCTAGTCTGCTCCCGGGATGATCATCGGGCTAGCCAGGCATCCGAGGGCCGAGCCTCGGGAAATTCCACTCGTTGGTCGGCCAAGGCTGGCGCAAGCCGAGGCGACCGGTCGGGGCTTCCGGCTAGTCTGCTCCCGGGATGATCATCGGGCTAGCCAGGCATCCGAGGGCCGAGCCTCGGGAAATTCCGCTCGCTGGTCGTGCGCTTGTCGCTCGCTGCCCGACGGGGTTTCTCCGTGGCCAGCCGCGATCATGTTTCTCCTTTTCTCTAAGCGTTGCCTGGGGGAACACGAGAAGGGCATTAAACGCTAATTAATGCGTTACCTGGGAAATCGGATCACCAGCTGCTGCTTGCGAGGAGTGTTAGTTGAGCGGCCGCGATACGCGGGTTCTTCGAGGAGGATACGGCCTGGGCGCGAGCGGAGATATGTGGACCTAGGGGTACATGACACCCGGATTGTCCTGCACAAAGAATGCGGTTTAAGGAGAATGACGCTTAGGAAATCGCGGGGAGATACGCCTCGGGAGCCGGAACGGCTCCGGTTTCAATGCGCCTGCATTTATTGGAGCCACCCGCATCGGAACGACCAGGGGGCCGCAGTTTGGCTATAAATACAGGTGCAGGTACGATGGAGTTTGCCAAGCCGGAGCTGTTCAGGTTGCCATGGGTCGCGGACCTCCTCCTTGGCATATGACTGAGAGACTCCTGTTGAAGGAAAGGGGAGACGCTCCCCTTGCGACTTCAGCCAACTAGCCGTTTCATCTGGGATCAACAAGGAGGGTCTTCCCGGCGGAGCTCCGCTCTAGGCGTTTCATCCGGGATCACATCTCCCCTCCTTGAAGTTCAGCCTCCCGATCGAGCTCTGCACCAGACGCTCAGTCCGGGACCGCGCCTCCATATGCTCTTCCCCCTCGTATTCCTTCTCTTTCCTACCACTGGGGAGGATGGGAATATCCTTTGGAGGCGGCGTTCCCCTGGGGGCAGCGGGAGCTTCTTCTGCGGCGGCTCCTCGTCTTTTTGGTGAGGTGCTGGATGGCGCCTCCGGTTAGAAGCACCCACTTCCGGTGGGATTGCAGCTGCTTTGGGTTGAGGGTTTGGGATCCTCGGTCCTCAGCTCCACGGATTCTCCACCTCTTCTTTGCTTTCTTTACTCCCTAATTCCCCTCTGGGAATTCCTTGTAATCACACGAGCACGCCATTGTAACCAGAAATTATTGAAATGAAAAGTGTTGCACCTTTTCAAATTGTCTTTCTGGCCTTGTTGTTCTACTGGTAATACATCCGCAGGTTAGCGGAATTCCAGCCCCTTGGAATTTCTCGGCCATCTAGGGCTTCCAACTGGTAGGAGCCAGGTCGGTTTACCCAACGAACTTTATACGGGCCTTCCCAATTCGGCGCTAGCTTCCCACCTTCCGTAGGTTGAGATGCCTTAGCTCGCCTCAGCACCAGATCTCCAATTCTGAAAAGCTTCGGTCGGACTTTGGAGTTGTAATATCGGGCCACCCTCCGCTGATACATTGCCATCCGGACCTGCGCCATTTCCCTTGCTTCTTCCAAGAGATCCAGGTTCCCTCGGAGTTGCTCCGAGTTGGCCTCGGGTCGGTGTGCGGCTACCCGAGGTGAGGGAAGTCCGAGCTCTACGGGGACAACGGCTTCCGTGCCATAGGTTAGGCTGAAAGGCGTCTCCCCGGTAGGAGTCCGATGCGTGGTCCGATACGCCCAAAGGACATTCTCGAGTTCCTCGACCCAAGCTTGCCCCGTCCGTCCGATCCGCGCTTTGATACCTTGGAGGATTGTCCGATTTGTGACCTCGGCCTCGCCGTTGGTTTGGGGATGCGACACGGACGTGAACCGATGTTCGATCCCGAACTCCTCGCAGAAGTCTCGGAAATGCTTGTTATCAAACTGTCGACCGTTATCCGAGATGAGGACCCGAGGTACCCCAAATCGGACAATGATGTTCTTCTTTACGAACTTCCGGACTTGCGCCTCCGTGATGGTGGCCAGTGGCTCTGCCTCCACCCACTTGGTGAAGTAGTCGATGGCGACAATCAAAAATTTCCGCTGGGCCGAAGCGATGGGGAATGGTCCGAGGATATCCATTCCCCACTGTGCAAAGGGCCAGGGGGCGGTGATTGGCGCCAAGGGAACAGAGGGGACTCTCTGGATGTTGGCGTGGCGCTGGCAGGCGTCGCATTTCCGTACGTGATCCTTTGAGTCTTCCAATAAGGTCGGCCAATAGTAGCCTTGCCTCATGATCTTATGTGCCAGGGACCTAGCCCCCAGGTGCGATCCGCAGATGCCTTCGTGGACTTCGCTGAGGGCGTAAGCCGCCTCCGAAGGGCGGAGGCACCTTAAGAGGGGGGCAGTGAACGAGGTCCGATACAGCCTTCCTTCGTAGAGTACGTAGTGGGTGGACTTCATAACAAGTCGCCGAGCTTGATCTTCATCTTCGGGGAGGATCCCTTCGGCGAGGTAAGCTACAAGCGGGTCCATCCAAGATGGTTCCGGATCAATTGCCATTACCGCTTCAGCCTCGCCGATGCTCGGGGCATCTAGGGTCTTCAGGTATATCGCTCTTGACAAGTTGTGTGCCTCAGCGCCCACCAAGCGGGACAACCTGTCGGCCCTAGCATTTTCGCTCCTTGGGACCTGCTGAATGTCAATACTGCCGAGGTCGGGAATGAGTGCTTGCACCTTCCGGACGTAGCTCTGCATGGTCGGGCTCCGTGCCTCGAACTCCCCTCGAACCTGCCCAACCACCAGCTGGGAGTCGGTGAAGACCTTCAGACGCCGGATGCCGAGCTCCTTGGCGAGTTTGAGTCCCGTGACTAGGGCCTCGTACTCCGCCTCATTGTTGGTCACTGGAAATCCGAACCTCAAGGCATACTCGGCTATCACTCCATCGGGATTGGTAAGGACCAGCCCAGCCCCTCCACCTTCAGGGTTCGACGACCCGTCAATGTGGAGCGTCCAGATCGGGAGATCGAGGCTGGGTGTTTCCGGCGGCCTAGGTTCCGTCTCCTGCACAGTGCACTCAGCGAGAAAGTCCGCGAGCACCTGGGCCTTGATGGCGGGCCGGGGCTGGTAGCGGATGTCGAACTCACCAAGTTCTACTGCCCACTTCACCAGCCGTCCCGCATTCTCAGGATTGCTGAGGATCTGCCGCAGTGGTTGATCGGTCAAAAGGGTGACAGAATGAGCCTGGAAATAGGGGCGAAGCCTCCTGGTCGCAGTCAGCAGCGCGAAGGCGATCTTTTCAGCCTTCGTGTACCGCGTCTCGGCATCCCGGAGGACTCGGCTGGTGTAGTACACGGGCTTCTGAAGTTTTGCCTCTTCCCGAACCAGTACTGCGCTGACTGCGGTTGGGGAGACCGCCAGGTAAAGGTAGAGCATCTCCCCCTCTTGCGGCTTGGACAGCAGGGGAGGAGACGCCATGTACTCCTTGAGCTGGTCGAACGCCACTTGACATTCAGCCGTCCAGAGGAAGTCTTTCGGGCGCTTCAACACCTTGAAGAACGGTTGGCAGCGTTCGGCCGATTTTGCCACAAATCGTCCGAGCGCGGCGACCCTCCCAGCGAGCTCCTGAACCTCCTTCACTTTGGTCGGAGGGGACATATCTTGGATGGCCTTGATTTTGTCCGGGTTGGCCTCGATCCCCCGCTGGTTGACAATGAAGCCGAGGAACCTCCCGGCCGAAGCACCAAAGGCGCACTTCGCTGGGTTTAGCTTCATACGAAACTTCCGCAAGGTGGCGAAGGTCTCCTCCAGATCCGCAATGTGCTGATCCGCATGGCGGCTCTTTACCAGCATATCGTCCACGTACACCTCCATGTTCCGGCCGATCTGCTCCTTGAAGATTTTATTGACGAGGCGCTGGTAAGTAGCGCCAGCGTTCTTCAGACCGAAAGGCATTACCTTGTAACAGTACAGCCCCCTGTCTGTTATGAAGGCCGTTTTCTCCTCGTCCTGTGGAGCCATCATTATTTGGTTGTAGCCGGAGAAGGCGTCCATGAAAGACAGCAGCTGATATCCGGAAGTCGCGTCGACCAGTTGGTCTATTCGCGGAAGCGGAAAGCTATCCTTGGGGCACGCCTTGTTCAGGTCGGTGTAGTCGACGCACATCCTCCACTTTCCGCTCGCCTTCCGGACAAGTACGACGTTTGCCAGCCACTCGGGGTAGTTCACTTCCCTTATGAAACCTGCCTCCAAGAGTTTGTCTACCTCCTGGTCGACCACCCGGATCCGATCCGGGGCACAGTGTCTCTTCTTTTGCTTTACTGGTCGGTGGGTCGGGTCGACGTTGAGGGCATGAGAAATGACCTCCGGGTCGATCCCAGGTACATCGGCCGCCGACCAGGCAAACACATCAGCATTGGCTCGGAGGAATTCCACTAACCGGAGCCGAGCTTCCAAGTCGAGGTTGGCACCGACCCGGACCGTGCGGTCCGGGCGGCCTTCTTCGAGGGGAACTTCGATTACGCCCTCGGCCGGCTCCCCGTGCCGCAAGGCCACTTCGTCTCTGGCGTCAAGGGACTCGACGCTTAGGGCCTCCATGGGCTTCTTCCCTTTGAGAGTTGCTAAGAAACACTGCCGTGCGGTTGGTTGGTCACCTCGGACCTCTCCAATCCCGGCCGCCGTGGGGAACCGCATGAGCAAATGGTAGGTAGAAACCACCGCGCGAAGGGCGTTCAGTCCGGGTCGTCCGAGGATAGCGTTGTAGGCCGAGGGGACACGGACGACCAAGAACCCGAGTCGCACTGTGGCTTCTGCGGGTGCAACGCCCGCAGTCACAGGCAGCTCAATGACACCTTCGGCCGAGATAGCGTCTCCAGTGAATCCTATGAGGGGGGTGGATGTTTTGTGCAACCATTGTCGGGACAAGCTCATCTTTTGGAAGGCCTCGTAATACAAAATATCAGCTGAGCTTCCACTATCCACAAGAACAAGCCTTACATCATAGTTCGCCATAGTGAGAGAGATCACCATGGCGTCATCGTGGGGAGTCTGAACCCCCTTTACATCTTCATCACAAAAAGTGATTACATTTCCGACCCGCTGCCTCTTCGCGACGGCCACTCCTGATGCTTCCGCCGAGCCCCCCGCGTTCCTCACGGGCCGAGAGCAGCCCCCAGTGATGGTGTGGATCACTCCCGCAACGGGTCGATTCTGCTCCCGAGGCTCCTGAGGGGCCGGGTCGGCCGGACGCGGGTCTGCCGGGGGACGTCGGTCGTTTACATATCGACCGAGACGCCCTCGGCGAATGAGAGCCTCGATCTCGTCCCGAAGCTGGAAGCAGTCTTCGGTATCGTGGCCGTGGTCTCGGTGGTACTCACAGTACGCCCGAGAAGGCCTCTTCCCAGGGATCTTCTTCATCTGCCTCGGGACCGGGAGGTCCTCCCGCCCCTTGACCTCCATGAGGATCTGGGTCCGGGGGGCCAGGAGTGGGGTGTACCGGTTGAAGCGTCGGTGCGGAGAACGAGGGCGTGTGGCGCCGTGGTTCCTTGCTGGTGACGGGCTTCTGCGCCGGCGTTGAGGCGTCGGGCTCCTCCTCTGGGGTGCCTCTTTTCGCCTTTTCTTCCCGGGCTTTAGAGGGGCCTCGGCGGCCTCCTTGTTCCGGTGGGATGCTGCCTCCTCGGCGTCTGCATACTGGTTTGCCCGAGATAACAGCTCCGGGAAGCTCCGCGGCAGGCGTTTGTCCAGGGAGAAGGTGAGTCTGCCCTTCCGGAAGCCACGCTTCAGGGCTGAGAGAGCCACTTCCTGGCTCAGGTTCCGGACCTCCAGTGTAGCCTTGTTGAAGCGGGTGAGATAATCCCGCAGGCTTTCTCCCTCGTTTTGCCGGACATCAAAGAGGGAGTCGGAGACCAGTCGCCGCCTGCTACTGACGGCGAAATGGCTGATGAAGAAGCGGGTGAACTGGTCGAAGGACTGGATGGAGTTAGCCTCCAGGCCGGCGAACCATGCCCTTGCCGGGCCACGGAGGGTCGCCGGGAAGGCCTTGCAGAGGAGCGGATCCGATGCTCCATGGAGGAGCATAAGAGTCCTGAAACTCTCCACGTGGTCCCGCGGGTCCGCCGCCCCGTCGTAGGGTTCGATCGCCGGCATTTTGAACCCCGGCGGGTTCGGGGTCCGCAGGATCCTCGAGGCAAGCGCCGGCTGGGAGGAGATCTCCAAGTCGGCGGAGGGATCTTTGGAGTGGCCCTTCAGGACCTGGAGTTGTCTGTGGAGATCGTCCACCCGCCGGTCCAGGGAGCGCGACCGGTGGGTGGGGGACAAGGAGCGGCGCGAGGGGGACCGACTGGAGCGCGGGCCCCTCGAGGACTGGGGTGTCTGAGAACGCGCCCGGGTCCGCCTCTCGTACCCCGCACAGCTCCGATGAGAAGGTCCTGGCAGAATGGACCGCACTCGAGAATCCTCCTCGCGCCGGCGCTCCTCTCCATGGGAGAGGAAGGAGCGCGGGTTGTGAGGAAGAGGCGAGTGCTCGGGGGGCAGCGGCTCCTGAGCCCGTTGCGGCACCCGAGAGATCACACCCTGCAGATTCTGCACTGCCTCCGCGAGGGTGCGAACCTGCTGGGCTAGCTGGTCGAACTGAGCAGCTTCGACCGTCTGAATGGGAGAAGGGGCGGTGGAGTGCTGCTGAGAGTGCGTTGGGGACGCAGCAGCCTCTCGGCCGGAGGCGCGAGAGGCTCCGCGACCGGAAGCATTGGAAGCTCCACGACCACCTCGCCGTGCCATTACGATCGTTCTAAGATTCGGGCCCTTCCTCTAGCGCCAACTGTTGCTGGTGGTCCAAACCGAGAACGATTGGCACTGCGGTGTGAACGGGGTTCCGTCTGAGTTGTCTTGGTTGGTGTTGGTTGCGCCCCACCTTCCGCCAAGAAACCTGCAAACAAGCCTTGCACCACCACCAGGGTGGTGATGGCCCTCCGACGGTCAAGTCAGAGGAGATTGGAGGAGGAGGAGAGGTGATAATCGCAAGTAAGAGAGTGCTCTGGGAGATATTGCTCACCTCCCCCCTTTCTCCCCCCAGCCGCATATATACCTGGCTGGGGGGTCTCTCAGGGGGGTTCGTTATCGTGGGGCACGATGGTGTGGCCACTGACATGGCCGTTACAGGGCGTCGTGGAGCAGCACCGGGTACGGCCACGTCAGGGCATAGTGGGGCTCCGCTTTGTACGGCTGATGCAGGAGATCGTGGAGCAGCATCGGATACAGCCGTTGCAGGGAGTAGTGGAGCAGGAGGCCGCGGCGTGCCTCTGGGGAATAGCCTGTCGTTATCAAGAGATCTCCGACTCGGGGTCGGAGCGCTGGATCAAAGGGCAGCCGGCTCGGGGTCGGGCTGCGGAGCCGAGGATGTCCGACTCGGGGTCGGATTGCTGGATCAAAGGGCAGCCGACTCGGGGTCGGGCTGCGGGGCCGAGGATGTCCGACTCGGGGTCGGATTGCTGGATCAAAGGACAGCCGACTCGGGGTCGGGCTGCGGGGCCGAGGATGTCCGACTCGGGGTCGGATTGCTGGATCAAAGGGCAGCCGTAGTCTTCCTGGGCGCGCGTGCCGGTCACGTGGGGCATGGCGGCTTAGTTCCCCCGTAACAATTATTATTATTATTATTATTATTATTATTCTGTCCTGTATGGTTGCATTACAAGAAAAACCTTAGGATGAGATGAGATAGACGATAATCCAAAACGAACCGTATGATGAATGAGGCCTATACAAATGAAAATTTTGATTGGTGTAGTGCGCTGCTGATGTGGTGTGCGTGATATAGGGTGTAATTTCTCTTAAAACTCTCAAGTACTTGGTGATTGCTTAAATGCATGGCTTATATTTTAGTGTGTAAATGAATGGCTGATGCAGCACAGGAGGATAGGACCATAGCTATGTTATCTCTATCCACAGTTCATGGACATCGTATAGTCTTGTCTTCATCTGGCAGTCTCTTAAGTCTTTGCTATTTGCAATCAAAAATTTTGTGCTGTCATGAGCAAGTGAATCTTGATCTCGGATGAGCGTAAGTCCAAAATGTGAATGCCAATATTTATCACCGACCATTACCAAGTTGTTTTCAAGTCCTCTAACCTTTGTGCAGCTTCTGCTTTCTTATATTCTTTGGCTTTTCTGTCGTCTGTTCGATGGGTGTATCTGCGGTGCCGAGGCTCGTGTTGCATCGCTTCGCCCAAGCCTACTGCGCCCAAAAAGAGCAAGTGCGCATGCCACTAGTGTTGGATTAGCCAAAGTATGAGTTTAAATGCTTTGAAATTCAAAGACTTCCGGTGCTATTACACCAACTGTTTGAAAGAAGAAATGATAGAGTATAGCTGGGACTACGATCAGAATAATATTGCTGCTCCCATTGGTAAATCAGAGTTCTACTGGAAGTAATTTAATGATAGAAGGTAAAGATACAAATTAACTGATTTTATTGATAGGTGAAAAGGTTTTTTTGTTCAAATTATGTCCACCAATTGTTTCTAAAAGACAAACAATATGGTAGCTATCAGATTTGGTACCGTTTGTCAGATCGGAAATCATGCTAGATCAGCCTCGACTCATCACTAGCCTTCACTCGGCCTGTCTCATAATTCATATTGGTCATCTTTGTGGACTCGGCCAATAAGCCGATCCTCATTTAGAAGTACCTTCGAGATGATCTAGTCGGCTTTTTTGAATCCCTTTTCAAATCATATTTCATAGTCGCTGCATATACGATGATCCTTGGATGCTACGATATAATAATATAAGAAACCATCCTCACTTCTAGAGCTTCAATAATTCAAAACAACTTAGGTACATGACATAGGTTGGAAGGGTAGGTGCTTTGGTTAGATCACAAGATTTTGACCAATCTAACATTCCACTTATTGCAAACCATCCGGTCCACAAGTTTTTCATTTACATCGCATAATTCTGATTAGCATAAGGTCGCATGTATTGCCAATATTTGTACTATATAATGATTAATGTTCGTTTTTCTATTTAAATTCACCATCTTTCAAAAGAATGCCTTTTTTTATCACATTCCATGATCTCTGTGAAGTTCAATGGATTTTATCTATCTTTATTTTTCTTACAAAAATTTGTCAAGTCGGCGCAAATTTAATTTCATATATCCTCGTAATCTGCATAAGTGTGAGTGAGCTACTCTCTTTAATAGCATTTTTTCCTTCTGAAATACTCTTGCAGAATTACATTAGCTTTGATTTATGATATGAACCATTTAACTACATAAAGATTAAAATTCTATTGTGATCCTCGGTTTTGCCTTTGTCTGATGGAAGGATGCCTTCTTGATTGTTCATTTGCATATGCCACTGACATCAGCAACCATACAAATAGGGCACAAGTGACTGCTTGGGGTGTTTATAATGCTGATTGCCCATGGGTGGGTCAGTTTCAGTTAAGTTAGAATTTATGTCAAGGGCATTGAATCTTTGAATTAGGTTTTATTTGGGTTCAGGATACTAACTAGTATGGTTAGCAAAGTCTTTGGATGTCGGTACCAATGACCTATGTCCGAGTCCTGCCCTCACCTCGATTTCGATCAATCTTTGGTCTGATTGGGTGTGATTTTCTGCATCACCCATCCCTATTCTACACTTTTGCTGTGCCTACATTTTGATGATTTTAACCATGCTTAGAACATGCTTGAGCTATGTGGACAACAACTCATCCTCGCATGGAGTCTGTCCTCCCATGCAGCCATTTCCACTGGTAGCCTAAGTAAATGTGCATGCATGCCTGGTCGTGTCATGCAAATGTTTTGGGAGTTCTAAGATATCAGTAGGTAATTTTGATCGAAATAACCAAGACATGGAAAAACTTGCAACAATTTGGTTTTGGAGTCATTTCCGATGAAAACTAAAACCATTTATTCTATTCCTACGAGTTCTTGGTTTTCGATTTGCTCATGTAGTAGTTTATCTTGGCTATCATCAAGTTCATCAAGTTTTTGAATTAGATAAGAACAGAATACCTCTCGGCTTTTCTAGGGTTATAACCATTAATGGATCGAAACAGAACAAATCGACTTTTCTATGATTGTAATCACATGATCGGAATGTTCCTCTCTCTTAGGAATGTGATCCCTCTATAGTTGTAATTAGGTAATCTTGTGTACTCTATATATACTGATTATAATAATGCAGTGCAGTCTAGCCATTAATTCCCAACGTCAGTCATGATTGATAAATTTTCTTAGTAATCTTTCCTCTGGTCTTGACTGCTATAATCTTCATGCATGATGTCCATGAGATACTAAGTAATGCATCTCATTTCCCTCTTGAATCTAAGATGATAGATAGGGAATATGCGAGCGAAGTTCGGGCTGGTTCATGTGCTGTCTGACTTAGTAAGCCCAAGTTAATAATGGGCTGGGCCAAACATCTGACCCTGACAAAAGGTCCTCAAGTTCTCTCTATAACATGGTGGAATCTGCTCATGCTGGAGACATCATGAGATGGTTTGCTTGAGATTGACATCTTAAACATATGGACCAGACAGTGAAAACTTGGCTACATTTCACTTATTCTCGCATAATTCTGTATTATTAGGCTACAACATAACAAGATCTACCAAAAAAATCCAAGTTGATAGGGACAACTATTGACCTAACGAATCTGACTATCTGACATGACCTTGCTCCTGCACTAATGCATCCAAAGATGAACATGCATGGTTCGCAAGCTGGATGCTCGACCATGAATCCATCCACTATTAGAAGAGATAGTACGTAGCTACTTTTCCTGAGAATGGTGGACCATAGTTTCACAGTATGTAAAAATTCTGAGGCAGGAACCAGGTCTTTTCTGAGGGTACGCATTTCTCCAAGCACAGTCGTACCGTATCCCGAGCCGGTTGCCGACTGTGGGAGCCAACAGCCATTGTCGTGGTGCTCCCACCGAATTAATTTTTTTCTTGGCGTACCAACTGGATCCTGCCATGGACTTTGGACTGAGCCCACATTTGCTGACTTAGTATGAAACTGCCATTGACGTGAGAAGCTAAATTTGGAGGCTGGGGAGAGAACAAGTTGGAAATGTGCAATAATTCCACATGGAATGCTGGAAGCTTTGCGTCAACTCAAGGAGGTGGAGATATTTGCATGGCCCATGCTCGACCAGGTCGGTCCAGAATTTTAGACTCAGGATCCGTGCCTTCAACAAGTTGTCTTTTCGTCTGTTGTTGATGGAGCAAATCAGACTTTTAGGCATACTTTTTTGTCAGCTATAGTTGATTTGAGGATCATTTCAAATTTATCATACAATACCTGACCGGAAGTATATATAATCTGGTCTTTAGTAATTAAAGCTGGCTTGAATCTAATTAGTTGGGTCGGCTCTGGGTCTCCATGTCCTCTTTGTGCTCAACCGACACTGCAAAAAGAATTAAGACTTTGGAAGTCTTTGTAACGGTTGGAATGGTGCATGGAAGTCTAGCTTGCTCGGCAAAAGGAGGAGGTCTCAGCAATGAAATCCAGAGACCAAGTAAATGAGTAGTAAATAATGCCGGCTTCCGAGTTCTAGGAATGGCAGTTGATGGAGGCAGGGATAATTATTTGGATTAACCGAACGTGAGGTTGACGTTCTACTGGTTAGAACGTATAGAATTAATATACTCTGCAATTACTCCGAGGTGAGTAATGGCATGTGCATGCGAGGTCAAATTCTATGAATTGAAGCGTGCAAGCTACGGATTTTGTCATGCTGGCCAATAGGCCCTTGATAGCTGAAGGAAATCTAGACAAACCATGTGGGAGGAGGATGAGAATGCTAGAGATCTAGAGCCAAATCTTTGAAGCAAAAGTCACAAGTAGGACGGTCCAATGTGGATTCTCTCTCCAACAGCGACCTGTCTATAGGTTTGGCCTCACCATGGAAGCGTCCCTCGTAGAGTAACCTCGTGTACATGGAACATCCTGCAGCTTTGAAGCCACTAGTTGATCTTCTCCAACAACCACTCGAATCAGCTAGCTTATACGTCAAGTAGTGTCCAAAGGGGGACCAAAAAAAGGAAGAAGAATCCCTATCCGAGAACAAACGTAACTTCAGCTTGTTGCTGTGCTCATGAAGGGTCAATTATTGCTTACGGTGCATATGGCTAACTATAATCTGGCATTTCTTTCTTTTTCTCATGTAGTAAGCACCTTTCGAGAGATTTCTCGTGTAGAACTTCTTCCATGCATGTTTTAAAGATTCAGCAATGTGCTTGTCTTTGAGAGTAGTTTGTGAAGGTAGCTGGCATCATGCAATGCGCATGGTACTAAATGAGTTATCCTATGCTTGAAAGATTTAGTTATGTATTAGATAAGGCTACCTGTCTGTTGTCACCTTATTCGTTTATTTTATGTGCGGATGCTCTTTCGAGAATGTTGAAAGATACTTCAGAGGCAAATTCTCTGTTAATTTACCAGTCAAGGCATTCGAGGACAACTATTTCTTTTCTTTTCTTTGCTGATAATTGCATATTTTTCGCTTGAGCTTCTGTGTCTAATGCATTGGTCTTAGTCTCTATTATTGATAATTATTGTAGAGTTTCGGGATAGATGGTGAATGTTGAAAAATCGGTGATAAAGTTTAGTCCGAAGGTCGGTACTCTTATAAGACAACGTATTAAGAATCATCTGCATGTTCAAGAATCAGATGGGGCATGGATATATCTAGGAATCCATATTTCTGGTAAAAAACCGACTTTTTCAAGAATTTCTACTTCTGCAGATTGCAATAGTTTGATTCATCACTTTTTGGATAGATTAGAGAGTTAGAAGTGGAAAGCTCTTTCTATGATGCTGAGGGTTATACTCATGAAATCAATTCTATTTGCTTTACCTATTTAATTGTTGGCTAACACAATTATTTCTAAGGGAGTACCATTAAAGTTGGAAGGTATTACTAAGCATTTTCTATGGGTTCAACGGAGAATTCTAAAAGGGTGCATCTAATCTCATGGGACTATGTGTGTCGGGCTATTCGGGATAGTGGTTTAAGTATTCCCTCGTTGATAGCTAGGAATGAGGAACTTCTAGCCAAACATGCTGCAAGATTTCTGTTGATGAGTGATGGCTTTTAGAGTTTATTTATGAGGGCAAAATATGGGCCCTGGTCTTTTATGTCTTATCCAATTTGCTCCTCGAGCGCCTCTCCAATTGGCAAGAAAATTTGCTCTTTTACTTCAATTATTTAGTCTAATATTAGAAGGCATATTAGTAATGGTAGATCCATTGATGTGCTCCATGATCCATGGCTCTTATCTACTCTGTTGGCTTGGTGGCTATTCTAGTTGGTACTTCTACGTTACAAGGACTTATGGTGAAGGATTTCATGATGTCTGAAGAAAGGAGATAGAATCGGTTACTTACCACTCAGATGTTTTTGAAGAACTCGCGGATAAAATTTTATCTATTCCAATCTCAGCTGGCGACTATAGTGATAGGTTGGGATGGGGTCCATCTGTTATCAACTTTTTTAACCTAAACGTCGACCTAATTGTAACATTGCTTGGACGTGGATGATACGAATGATGTGTTCTTTACATTCTATCAAGGTATTTCATGTCTACAGAGAAGCTAATAGTGCAGTTAGTATTAGGTGGTATCTTATGTAGCTGAGCTTACCGGATCTATATTATGGGACTCTACTATATATCTTCCTTGTCCATTGGTTAATATTCTGTATGCTAATTCTTATGGATGTATTTACACTTATATGATTTAATTTATCCATTTTACCACCAAAAAAAACCTAATAATGTACATGATGTTCCTCGCAAGTACTTGTGAAAGCAGCAAATACTACGCAATAATGCAGGTAACATGGATCACTTGGACGAGGGAGCAAATCCAATGCCCCTCCCTAACATTATGCAGCACAACTGGAATCAGAGAGGTTGTTGAATGATTCACATGACATGCATTGCAGGTATTAGAAGATGCATGCACTCGAGAACTAAGTTGTGTATGCCAGCAAAACGTCTATCCTACGAAATGATGCTCTTCTAACCAATCAAAAATTTCTCAAGAGGGACATCACCTTGTCTGCTCGGCTTAGATATGGGCACGTCCGTCAACTTTGGTACTTGCTGTAGCAAAATCTAGATGGATAAAAGTATAAGTACGGGTATAAATTTTCCAAAATAGCGAGGGCTGGCCGGTGTCAATGTTCTTCAGCTTTTTACAAGCTTCAAAAACTTTGATGATTAATAAGGTAACAGCAATGCAGCATGAACCAAAGTTTATATTGCAATCAAATCCAACACAAGATACATTCAATGATGTTGCTTTCAACATGTGACTTGAGGAGTTACCCAAATGGCAGATTAATTAGATAATAATGACAAATTAGTGAATAATTTGTGTATACTTATGTATGGCTCTCTGCCATGACTAGGGTTTTGCCAGCATAATATACAAGCGAGCCCTGATTAGGGTTGATTAATTGTATCCCCTTTCTTACCTATTTACATAGCCTTATGGCACTTTCACTCTTCCTAGGGAAAAAGGTCAACCGGCTCATCATTCTCAGCTTATTATTAGGAAACGATGTTTTAGATCCGTAGGTAAGTTAGAATAATTACATAATATGTAATCATGTTACTCTATGTTGCTCCTTGAACCATGCCTCGATCATATTGCATGCAGTACTATTCTTTGGCATAACAAAAATTTTGGTAATAAAAATATTTGACAGCGCAAGCTCTGATATTTATGTTAGATAATTACTCAAATTCTAGTTTATCAATTAACAAGTCCTTCGCCATTAGCTTCCCATCATGCAAATCATAGCAGAAGCTTTTTTCTCTCAGCTTACTAGAGATGAATAGTCCGCCAATTGCAAGTATGACTCCTGAATCTATGTGAGAAATTATTGATTGGATCAGATCTACCAGTTTAGCGGCGGACCCGTTCATCCATGACATTTTACAAAGTAGTATAGAAATGTTGGTTCATGATTAAATTGACCCACCAGCTCAGGGGTGGATCAGGTCTAACTATAAATTTCTCATTTTATAGGACCCAAGGCATTTTTGAGGAAAAAAAATAAATAACCACAATTAGGTGGCGTGCTTGTCTAATCCACCAAATTTTTGTTTCTAACTTCCAATCTAGTAATGAGATTAGGTCAATAACTTAATATATAATGAGGAGGCTAATACATAATTTTTGTTTATACGGCGGGGAGGTGCGGAGGCACGTTCAGCCTACTACGTTCCTAAAGCCTAGGCCCGTGCATGTGCCTCCTGGCGCGGGGCGTGTGACACGTGTAGCCGGTTCTGTCCGATAGCGCACCGCACGTGTGAGACGAGGGGCTTACCTCGGACACGTGGTCCAATGGAGGGGAGGGATACACATGGGGTGTCCCTAATACCCATGTGCTCGCCCGCACAAAGGACAAAACGCGCGGAACGCCGCGGGGCCCACCTCATGATTAAGACGTTTTTCTTCGGACCATTCTGCCCTCCTGGAACCTGAAACGCACCCGAATAAGAACTCCGAAAACGGACCCAAGTAGAGTCCTCGCGCCCCATTCGCTTTTTTTTTTTTTGTGTGTGTGATATAACCCCAGTACCAAAATATGATGAAGAATACCACCAGCCACAAAGACAAAATATTATGTACATAAAAATTATAATTAAACTATTAATTATAAAATTATATCATGATACTTTAAATGTAATACTATTTTGTAATAGAATGCTCAAAAATAAGAATAGCAAGAATTAGTTGTAACCTGGATCCTGATAATAGGGGTCATACATATTAATTTTAGAGATAAAATATGTTCAAAGAAATATTCTATCGTCTTTTATATTCTTTTTGTAGGGATGTTTAATATTCAAGACATTAATCATTGTGTGCTATCAAACTATCGCACCAAATATTACTCCAATATAAAGTATTTCAAACTCAAAATCTAGGATCCCATACAAGCCATTTGATTATTCTTAGTATCTAGCAATAAATTTTTGGTTTATATATATATATATTTTCTGGCTCATATAATTGAGCTACTCTGTCCTCTACTTTCAAAGTCAATTATTTCTATTCTTTCTGTGTTCACGGTATTATTCTTGTTGTGTCAGCGTTTGGATGACATGCATCAAATTATTAGGGCCATGGCATGGATAGATTCCTAGTTCCAAAACAATTTCTTAATTAATATATATTTATATATATATCTTTATAAAGTGCTAGGGTTTTAAGAAGAATAGTGGCTCCGCGTGCAAGGGCATACGTGGCATGCACAATGAAGCGAAGAAACCGTGTTTGTCTGTACGTTAAAACATATAATATGGTGAAAGTATGTTTGGATAGGGATGTTGCCTTCGGTTGTCCCCCTCGAGGTTAATATTTTCCCGGGGGGCACATGATTAGGTCGACCGGTAAAGCCGTTGCGGTGCGCGGGAGGGGTTAAAACGCTAATAAAACTTCGGCCGCGGGGAAAGGGGAGCCAACGGTCACCTCTTTTAGGGACCAAAGCTCCGCCTCTCCGCGGGCGCGTCCCGCGTACTGAAGGGGCGTGGTGGGCCCGGGCCCTTCTCGCGTAATTTGACGATGGCGACCCAATGGCACGAGCCCCCTCCCAAAAAGGGGCGATCATAGCCCCGGACCACACCAATCGATTAGGGTTCTTCCTTTGACTTCCTGTTCTCTTAGACACCCTATACATATTTATCATGGTTTTTTTTTTACACCATTAAAAGGAGACTAATATTGATTCAAAAGTTGATTCTGCTTGTTATAAAGCTTAGGAGTGGAGGGCCATGTGCTTAAGCATGTAGTTTATTCGTAGGCCTTTTTTTTATTAAAAAAAAAAAGATTCCAAGCAGATCTCCTATGCGAGGAGTGTTCTAGAGGCTGACTGCATTATTCTGGAAGGAGATTCTATTGTGGTGATTGACTAGATTCGGCAGGATGAGCGGCGGGACGATGGCCATCCACTACTCAGAGATATCCAGAGATTGGTGTCCGGATGTCGTTCTATCTAGATTGCTCATGTTTATCGGAAGGCAAACAGAGTTGCCGACTGGATCGTATCTTTTGCTGCTCATCATTCAGAAAAGGTTTTGTGGATTTTTTTTTAACTCTGCTGGTAGTACTCATGCTAGATTGATGTGAGCTATTATTGTACCAAAAAAAAATAAAAAAATAAATCTCAAGTGACTAATCTGTTATTTTCCATCTCACATCGATATCGAATCTCCTCCTCCTCCTCCTCCTGTCCAAGTGGCAATGGATGATATCTTCCAAGCAAATGCTTGACGATTGGATAGTACCATATTAAACTAAATCACCTTCGCTTAGAATATCTCTTGATAATGTCCCTATAAACTCATGGGAGGGGTGTTAATCCCTTGAATTCATAAATGTAAAACCAAAATATAATTGAATTTGGAGAGCATACGAAGCACCTTAAATATAATTTAGGAATTATAATTATACATTGTTCTCATATCTTAAAATAAGTGCATTCAAATTAATTAAGAAATTCAATTCACCATAGTTGATAACGATATGGAAGTACTCGTCCCTGTCAAATGATCTCATTTGTCCAATAGCGTGTTTCTTTCAACAAGGATATCAAAGATTGCGTGGTAAGGAATTAATTTAATTATGCAAGACTATATCCTGCAAGCCGAGGACATGACCTAAACTGTAGCCATTCTGTTGTAACCTTTTCCATCAATTTGTTGGGCCCATAATCACATGCTAGAATAGTAGTTTGGCATATTGTACTCTTTCTACCCCAAAAAAAATAATACTATTTTTTGCACTCTCGAACTTTTATGTTGTAACAGTCCAAGACCTCATCCAAAATGGCTAGCCGAAAGGTATTTAACCCTGCATAAGTCCCAAGATCTTTTTGAAAAATAAACGATGCTGGACTAAATACATATCCACACGGATCCTGACATACTCTTCTCATTCAAGTTCTGACGCCCTCGTCAGGTTAAATGTCCAAATCCATCCAAATTTAATCATAAGCACCACGATTAGTTTATGGTTGAACCTCACCAAAATGACCAGACGAAAGATATTTTTTGGATTCTTAGTCTTGTATAAATATCCAAAATCTTCTTAGCGAATAACTAACGTGGAACTAAATACACGCTCACACAGATAATGGTGGCATAAGGGTAGCCCTTGCTTTCTTGAGAAAAAATCTTGGGTGGCAGAAAGAAACAGAACCACAAATTTTTATATTATATTATATGTGTACATATAAAGCTTCCCTTGATAAACTTCTAGCCAAGACTTGTGCATCTAATGTAATCCAGATCCAATAGGACCTCTTTGGTCACTAGGGTGGAGGGCCAAGGCGAATTCCAATAATTAAAGAGGGGAGTAAGAGATCACTTTAGGGAGGAGCTAAAAGATGGCAAGATCCAATGTACAAGACCCCCCCGGATTTTTATGTCTCATGACGTTTGTCCGCTTCCCACCAGAAAGAGATCCCCTTCCTCCCCCCCTACCCCTAACTTCAATACAACCAGTTTTATATCATGTCACAACCCAAAGCAAGCCAAGACAAATAAACTACACATCGATGCATGTCTTTTGAGTGCACCGGCCGCTTGCTCCCAATAAACAAACCATTTGGTGAAAATATTCTGGGCGGTTCCCTCCGCCGCGACTTTAATTAGGGTTTTGGGTGCGACACGAACCGAGGCGGCAGCGACTTGGTGTGAAACCCCACCGCATCCCCACGGTGCGCTTCCCCACGCCTCTTGTCAGGTTTCATCTGGTTGTTTCCCCTCCCGGGGATAAAACTCAGTGTATTTACTGTGTTGTATTTTTATATTCAACTTCCTTCTAGACTTGACATTTTTTACGATCCTGTTTGCCTCGGTAGACCATGGCAAAGAAAAGGGAGTGAAGGCATAGGTCAACTCTAGGGTTGGCTTATTTGATTGAGCTCCAATGAATTATTTTATAATGATATGCTATGACACGTGTCATAATTCAATACCTTATCTATTAAAAACATGTTATTTAAATTTCTTAATTCTATATAAATATCTAAAAATATTTTCTATAAATATCTATATGTGTCTTGCGCATATTTTTTTCATTTAAGTTCGGACGTCTTCATCAGACTAGAAATCTAAATTAATTCAAATTCGATCACAAATACCATGATCAGTTTGTGATCAACCCACATGGAATTCATATTGCAGCATCTCCTAATTTAAATAGACTCTGGACTGGAACCGCTCTGATACCATTAATTACCATCAAAATCTCAAAAAAAAAGAATACAAGATTTTTTCGATGAAAAGCCGATAAGAAATTAAATATACATACGTATGGATCCTCTTATTATTATGTGTACAAATATTACTTTTTTTTTCTTTTTTTTAATTCTTCAGTAGAGTACAAATATGAACTGTGTCGATGAGGACTTTTGCTTTATTCCATATGGTGACTTGGTTACCCTCATCCTCATTGGGTCACTAGCTTGGTTACCTGTGCTGGTCTATAGCATTAACAGTCTCTCCTGACAACCACCTAGGTTGTTTTATTCACAGAAAAGCCAAATTTGCTGTCATGCGTTTGGAAATAAAAGACCATGACAAGTACTGGCTCAGAAATATATATAATAATCACAGATTTTGATCAAAAATGATTATGCGTGTGAATTTTTCAACTTTGTTGTTAAAATTGGTATCATTAATCAGTATGCATTCAATGTGAGCAATAACTGATGTATTGCCCAAATATTTAGTGCCGGTTAATATCTTCAGATGTTCAAATTTTAAAATTTGATTCGAGCGGTGCAACTTCGCGCTATTTGGTTAGTAATTGCCATATACTCCTCAAGGCATAATTGGCATATATAACAAGGGTCCATAGATACCTTTCCATGGGAGAAATGCTTTACTTCCAGGCTCTCTCTAGTGGGCATAAGAATTTAACATGCGTGCTAAATTGAAATAGATGGAGGGTTTGTTAATCTTTGCCTGATCTTATGGCTGGCTGATGCTAATAAAAACATCTAAAATACAGTGGTATGACCTCTACGATATCACATGATTTGATCTATGCACCGTGACAGCCCAAATCACCGACAGCAAAGCACACATGGCATTTGATAAGGGGCAATGGCGCACAAACTAATTGTGGACCCATTTGTCATGGAATAACAAAACACGGTATCTATTTTTTAATAATTTTTTTTTTGCTGAAATGGATACTTCATACATTTTTAGTATAGATAATAAAGTTAGAAAATAATAAGTTTCAAAGAGCTCCATGCAATTCTTCTTTTCCAACCCACAGAGTACTTCCAAATGGGCTGGCCACATATGAGGGCACCCAGTCTATAATCTTATTTATCTATCTGAAAATATGCTTGACTGAAAAAGGCCACTCCATTACTTATCATAACCTAAATATTTCGAAGCAGAAATGGCCTAGTATATCTGATCCCAACAAAGATATTACCGAGTGTAAGAGCGCTAGCCGTATAGAGTCCACCATTTGAAGTCCATCCATGGATCATGGAGAATGAAATAGGTTTTTAAAGCTAATTCTAATCCGAAAATTACATCCAACCCCTCCAGGGAAAAGAAACAAAAAAAAGAAAATCTCTTTCATAAGGCACGTAGTTCGCTTTAAATTTATTCAATCGAGTATTGACAAAGGGAGAGAGAGAGATAGAGACCCGAGAGAGAGAGGGTCATGGGATGGGAGGGACAGGGGCCCTCAAACGACGGAGAGGATTCCTGGACTAATTTCTATAAAGAGGGGTATGATTTGGCAAGTTTCCATAGGAGAAATTCTGCATTCCTTCTATTTCTTCCATTTCAAAACGGAACCAGGCACCCCCCACCCCTCCATTTTGCTTAACTATTGGCTTCTTCCAGAACCAATCCCCTTTAAATATATATATATATAGCCAACAAAAGCAAAGGTCCCATAGACTAGAGAGAAGAGAAGCAGAGGAGGAAGGAAGGAAGGAAGGTTGTCTCTCGGGATATGGGTGTAGATCCGTGGGCTCTTGCCGAGGTTACCGTGGACTCCTTGCCCTCTCTTTGGACTTCCCACCATGAGGTCTCTCTCTCTTTCTATCTATGTCTCGTGTTCTAAGATTGGTTTTTGGATTTTGTTCTTTTGTTTTTCGTCGTTAATACGTTTTAGTTCCAGTGGATTTGAATTCTAGTCGTAAGTAAGATTAGCGTTCATCGGGTCTTAGCTTGTCGTTGCCGGCTGGTCGGACCGGTCACGCCGTGCGACCGAAGTGGCCGTCGGCCGGGTGTCCCTCCGACCCGCACCGCGCTCGCCGTTCATGGGGGTGGATCTGGATGGTTAGACTTGGAACGTGAAACAGCGGTGGCAGCCGATAGAAATTCGCCACGCTTTCTCGGTCAGACTCTCGGAGTTTAGGAGAGCGGTGCGAAGCTCGAGCACGTTGCTTTCATTTTCGGGGTGATTTGGGAAGCAGACGCGTGAAACGTGTTTCATGTATAAAAATTTTGTTTTTTTTGTTAAAGATTTTCTCCGGAGTGTTTTCGAAGTTTTTAGTTTCTTTTTATTTCCGACAAAATCTCTCGTCTTAGGTATAATCTTTCTAAGATCTTTTAGTTGAATCACGAGGAGTCATCCTTGTCCCGGTTATCTTAGGAGTCTCTGTGGAAAGTTAATTAACATTTTTTTTTTAATTTTTGTTTCTTTAGTCTCTTTTTTTGTTGCTGCTTCTCACGTCTTCCGTGTTTGGTAAGCGGGTAATGTTGACTCTCGTCACTAGCATCATGTATCCATTAGTCTTTTTTTTCTTTTTGCTGGATGCCCAGAAAAGATTCTTTTGATAATATTATCGTACACAGATTCTGAGTGATAGGATTTCTGCAAAACATTGTAGTAATTTGCAAAAATCGAGTTGGTTTTGGGTGATTAACTGTGTGGTAATAAAAAAAGAAGAGTGAGTGATTACGTTGGAAAGATTTACTTAAGAGTGTTGGTGCAACTCTTTTGTTTTTTTTTCTTCAATACTTGATCTCTCCCCTTTAGAGCAGAAAATTTATTATGGATTCTACTTTAAACAACAGAAGAGATTTGTTATGCCATCAAAGGACATACCGTTTACCAATTAATACAGATTCGGCACATTTATATCCAGTTACTAATAAATAAATCTTAATGAACAAGTTAATGGTGTAATCTTTTCTGATCTGTAGTAAGCTTTTCTCATTTAAGGAATATCCGATACAAATCTACTTTAGATGTATGGGTGGATATCCTGTGTTCCCTCTCTTGACTTGATTTACTTAGTTGGATTTATACAGCAATAATTCCATACCATATTTTCGATCAGATCATATGGAGAATGCAAGTGTCTTCTGAATTTTAGGATAAATCTGTGGGGTTACTTGTTTCTATATATCAGTTCGGTTTCTTGAAAGTTTCTGTTTGTCTACTCGAACAGAGTGTGGAGGAGTTGAGTCGTAAGCTTCTCTGTGCAACCTTGGAACTGGAAGCGCTCAGAAATGGCGTCAAGGAGGAAAGGAGGAAGAGCGAAGAAAATATCAATCAGCTGATCCAAATCCTGAAGATAACCACGCAGGAGAGAGATGAAGCTAGGGAACAACTGCAGGGCTTACTCAACAAAATTGCGCAACCTCTCACAGCTGAGCTCGTTCCTCGCCTTTCTTGCCTGCAACCTGAAAGTCCACAGATGTGGCAGGCAAGAGGAGGCAATTCCAGTGTCACAGAATCTGAAAGCCTATCCGACACTCCAAACCAACACTCCTACGGATGCTCTCCTGTGGAGTCCTTCTTTGAGACGGTTACTTCTCCGGAGCTGACGAGCTTGAATGGAGCTGACTCCTGCAACATTGGACCCCCACAGCAACCACTATTTCTCGAAAACAGTCGCTCTTCTTCAGTGGCGATCTCTCATGGCACTGCTAAGTATGATCGCGGCGATGCTATAATCGACAGCATCGCTGCGAAGAAGCCATTGCCGGAGAAAGGAAAGCTGCTGGAAACTGTGCTGAAGATAGGTCCAGTACTGGAGACTTTGATGGTGGCCGGGGCCCTCCCTCAATGGCGCAATCCTCCTCCACTGCAACCATTTCAAATTCCTCCTGTGACTGTCAGAGCTCGCAATGCTCGACTGCCCAACCGAGCTGGTGCTTTGAATTCTGATCATTTGATTCAGAGTTCTCCGGATGAGAAAGCTAATGGATTGTCTCAGGTGCATGCTGCAACGATGTTGAATTTTTCCAGTACGGTGAGCCTGTGTGCCAGGAACAGACCTATGGCATTGCCTTGCGTTAGCAGCCACCAGGGCTTTGAGGCAAAGCGGCAGAGGATTCAATAGACTGTTGGTACATGATCAGAGGGAAGTAGTGTCTTAGTTTAGATAGGTTTTCGGAAGACACATGCTCTGCTTTTCTCTCTTTCTTTTTTTTTTTCCTTTCTCCAGGAACTGCTGATCTTTATTAAGAATATAAAACATGTTTATGATGTAAATGGCACGAGCTTTTTCTTTTCTTTTCTTTTCTTTTCTTTTTTTTTCTATCTACCAATGCTAATGTTTCGTTGTGGAAATAATGTTTTCCATACTAGATTCACCACTTTACTTGTCTCTTCATCTTCATCTTAAACCTGTGATTGATCCTAGCTACTTTTATGAATTATGATACCTACTGTAAGTTTGAAACAGCACATAGCCTTGATTATGGTAGGTTTGGAGTCATCAAAATTGTTTCTAGTTCTTGAAATGATGTTATCCTGTGAAATGCGGAGAAAAATCTTGATCACTTTGATGCTGTCCTTTGACACATCTTAGATAGTATCCTATTACCATTATTTATCACACGTAAGTTGCTGACTGAAAGGTTTTCTAGTCTCAGACAGAACCAGAGAACAGCTTTGTTTCATGGTAGCTTATATGATTCTATCCACAAGTAAAGGCTTTACATAAAGTGCAGTAAAAACAAAGGCAGAAGCATAAAGAAAAAAATGTAAGTCACTGAACAGTAGTATCATGTGTAGGATCTTGCCAGCACTGCTGTATCTATTTTCCCCTTGGATATAAAACTGTGACGATCTCCAGCACTTGAGGCTACATTAAGATCCAACAGCATTAACAATCCTGAAATCCTTATGATCAATAAATGTGCTGTGGGGAATCCAGTATGCCATCATGCGGTAACTGCAGTTCCACTCCTACTTCTGAGTGCTGTCCTTTGGGGAGATGGTGCAGTAGAAAGCTCTGTGCCTCATCACATTTTCTGAAGAAGAAACCATACTGATTCAATGATACATTTAAACATGCATATCTGCAGAAAAGAAGCTTAAACGGGTAAATAACTAGAAATTCAAATGAAAGTTTGTGGAGAGAATTGCAACACATGACAACACCCAGTGGGTCTACAATTGACGTTCATTCCAGCAGGCAGCTATGACCATGTCCATGGCTCCATGCTTCATCTGAAACACTTGTTAACAGCTGGAGATAAACATGATTCATGTTATTTTATAATTTGATATAGTTTTTTTCTTTTGATGAAAATAATTCGATATCGTTGTTAAGTGAGATTGTCAGCAGGAAAGAAATATTAGTTGAAAATTCATATAAAAGGAATGCCCAAATTATAGTAATTAGCTAGTTAGGAAAAAGATTTATACAGAAGTAGACAGGCAATTCTTGTTACATCAAATAGGATGGAACTAAGAAAAAGAATATGGCATGGAAGTTCGCTAAACTGATAGGTTTTTTAAAAGAACATCATTTCGCCCTTTCTCATATTTATATATTATGAATATCAAGAATTTGTAAATTGATTGAAACTGACAGGATCAGATATTAACTACCATATCCATTCTATTCTACTGAAAACCATTAGTTTGAGATGGTTTACTTTCTCGAAGAAATTAACCAGCACAACTCCAAAAAAGCAACAGCTAAAACATCTCAGTTACAATTAAAGGTGCAACTTGCATACTGGCTGCAAAATTCAGTATCAAAAGTATGAATCACGAACACCAGCCACTCCATCAACCCAGGCTGACAAAGGTCGATCGTTTTGTCTTACAACAACTTATTGGCTTCCACACAACTTATAAATGACAATAATTCCACAATCCTTTCTTCTCATTACTCTTACACCATAAGTACACAAAGTTGCAGATATCCAGCAGCAAAACAAGGGAGAAAAAAGGCCCATGATTAAATAGCCTCAACTTCATTAGCTTGGAGATTTATTACAAAAACACATGCATGATGCGTGCAAGTGAAGAAGGAAATACTGAAATTAACAAAACATAAGACATACATAATGTTTTAACTAAACAAATAGAGCTAAATATTGAACTTACTTCTGATTCTTGAAGAAGTTACAATCGCCAGAAGAAGGTGGAATGTCAAACTGCATGCAATGATTGCCGTTAGGTTTCCAGGCTCCTCAATTCTTGTGCAAGTCATGATGCATGCCTGCTAAGCATGGAAGTAAACACTCGATAGGAATTCTCATACCTGAAACAACAGATGGTTCAATTGACACACTATTCAGACTTAAAGATACCTGAGTAGGTTTATATAAATTGGACTTCAAACAAAATCTCCATGATATTTTACTAAGACCATGTTTATATTCCCATAGGTATCCAAGCCAATGGAGCAGCATATTGTTAAAATATCTGAAGTTACAGGTCCTCGTTACTCAAACAAATAGAATCTCCAAGTTATTCATTGATAGGTTATAGATGAGCAGAGATGATTTTTTTTTAAAAAAAAATTGGTCGATCCATAAAGAAGCTCAGAGATTATGAGAGATCTCGTTGGCTAAAGAAAAATGTCAAACGTGGTACTACTCCAATTAAATTTGAATATATATAAATATTTCAACCATGCAATCCTGGGGACTTGTCTAGATTTATCCTTCTGGAAGCCTACACTTAAACATCATCCATGCATTTAAAGTTTTCTAAGTAATGGATTGTGACTCTTGGTTCCTCCATTATTGTCAATCATTGCTTCAGATAAAGTCACATTCAGTTAAATTTTTTTTTCCCATGCATGTCTCTCCTTCTTGCTTTAATGGGTGGAGGATAAGTCTAGGGAACCGACGAACAGAATTGGTCTTTTAGCATAGTATTTCCTTGTACTCGTGAAGGCTTTCCTACCAAGTTCCGACAACCAAGGATAGCGTGACCAAGGTGGTGTCCCTAAGCATAAGGGAGCATCCCATCTGGTGAATTACTATTATATATTTCTTAAAAAACATTTTTCATCAGATGGTTCCACATATGCTTATGTCTAGGATATCATTAAAAATCACATCCTGGATCCTTGATGACTTCGCCTAAGTTTCTTAGCTCCATGAAGTTTCTTTTATATGCAATTCTACTTACAAGTCATATGAAGTAGTTTTTATTTTACACGCACATAATGATATTTGAACCAAATTAAAAGGAGATTTCCTGTAATTTGAGTCGCAATGAATCAGCCCTTTCAGTGAGCAAGTAATTTTATGCATATGCGTGGCTCATGCAGGTCTTTTCACCAGATAGGTTTGTGTCTTTAGGCGTTAGACAAACAATAAATGCAACCAAAGCAGTAGCATCATCCTACTGTCTCTAGCTGAACTAATGATGCCATGAATGCCATAATTTGGATGCATGATGTGGGGTCACTGTGATTCAGAAAGGAGTAGCATCTATTCAGGCCTTGACATGCACACATTTGACTGATTTAGTCTGGAGGCAGAAATATGATGTCGTTAACCCCATTATGCCTAACTCCTCATAAGAGAGAGAGAGAGAGAGAGAGAGAGAGAGAGAGAGAGAGAGAGAGAGCATAAATAATTATAATAAAAAAGAAGACACTTGAAGGGATGAAATGGGCTCTGGTAATATTATTTTTCATATGTTCATATTTACACCACATGGATTATGAATCTTTAGAACTAACAATTTGCACATATAACATCAGAAGAGTACCATGTGCACAATACAATACAGTTTATGCGCATAAGATAAACCATGGATATTCCTTCTCATTAATCTTCACGATTGAAGAACAAGAATTCTTGCTAGTGTTGACATTCTTCAGAGTTATGATTACTCTTTGTTTGTCAAAGTACTTTATCCGGTTAAATGTTAACTTGCTGTTCAACAGACTGCATTTTCTATGTTGTCAAAAAAAAAAAAACTTAAATTTGATATCATGCTTTATCAATAATTCAAGCTACATGAAATGTCACATTAAACCTAGAAAAAAGCAATGGATGATTCTAGAAACAGACAGCATGGAGGTTCATGAGAAATACTGCTGCGTTGGAATCATTCATAGGCTTGTTTTGTGGTAAGAAAACTAACAAAGAGAATTTATCAACTATCTGTAAGTTTTTTTAGCAGTAACAGGAGCAGTGAAACCAAGCTTACCCCTATGGGCTACCTATCTTCCCCTTGGATCCATCAACTGTGAGAATACTCTACTTGTCACTCCATCAGTTCCATCACTGACAACACTGAAGTTATCGTGCTCTATAGTCTCTATCTGTGGAATCCATTTTGGGAGGTCCTGGATGCCATTTGTGTTGCTCCCCTCCCCAATTACTGTCGTGAAAGACTCCTGCAATTGCAGGGCATATTCCAAGTTCCATAAAACATCTCCCATTGATGGCCTCTCAGCCCCATGCTCCGCTAAACACTTTTCTGCTGTTTCGCCAAACTTCCGTAGCGAATCAAGACTAACAGTGCCCACAAGATGTGGATCAATTAGCTGCTCTAACTGACCCCGCCTTTGCCAGTTTGTTGCCCACTCCACTATGTTAACCTGATCTCTTGGGAGTGCTGGGTTGACTGCAGGCCTAGCACACAAAACCTCCATCAGAACAACTCCAAAAGAGTACAAGTCTGATTTTTCTGTAAGCCGCTGCCTTCTGAAGTACTCTGGATCAAGATAGCCAAAGCTTCCTTTCACTGCCGTACTCACATGGGTCTGCTCGAGAGTTGGTCCGGACTTAGACAAACCAAAATCAGCAACCTTAGCAGTTAGATTCTCATCAAGGAGAATGTTAGTTGTCTTGACGTCTCTATGGATAATGGTTTCGGCAGCCCCAGTATGGAGGTAATGCAAACCTTTAGCAGCTCCTATGCAGATCTCAAGCCTCTGCTTCCATGAGAGGGCTGGAAGATCTGAACCATACAGATGTTTGCGGAGGGGACCCCCAGCCATGTATTCATAGACAAGCACCATCTCATTGGCTTCATGACAATAACCTATTAGAGAAACCAAGTGGCGGTGGCGCAGCTTGGATAACATCTCTATCTCCGTCCTAAACTCTGCCAATCCTTGCTGGGATCGGGGGTTCCCCCGTTTCACCGCCACCACAATGCCATTATCCAACACCCCTTTGTACACCTTTCCGAAGCCGCCCACACCTATAACCAAGCTCTCATCAAAGTTTTTAGTCACTTGCTGTATTTCTGAGAAGGCTAGTAACTGGCCTAAACCCTGAGAAGGCCTTGATGAAGCATAACTACGAGCGGACACCTTTGTTTCCGAGTTGCCCGTGTGAGTATGAAGAGCAACAGGGGAAGGTAGCCGGGCCACAGCAGGCTTCTTCGCCTTCTTTCGATGCCCCAGGTACAATAAGAGCACTGCAATAATCAAACCCAGCAGCGTTGCACCTCCCAAACACGATGGAATGACGAGTATCACCATCCTTTTCTTCTTCGTTGCCTCAACACCGATCGATCGTGCACTACCAGATGCATCCAAAGTGTTCTCCGATCCGATGAACTTCAAAATTTCGACTCCATTAAGAATTGCATTAGGTGGGACATTAGTAACCTGGGAAGGGCCTACTTGAACCATAATTTTATCCGACTCCATCAAAGCATTCACAACAAAATCGACAAAGTAAGCTGTCGATAGCTCTGTCTTGCTTGTGATATCAAACAAGCTCAAAGCAGACTGATTATTGATATAGACGTTGAACAGCATGCTGTGCACTGCTTCATTCAAGAAATCACAGAAATGTAGCCGAACCAGATAACTAAAATGCGAATCAACTTCGAACAACCAGGAGATATTAAACTTCTGGTTACCAACATTAGCATCCGCCATTTCTTGCGCAGTTGTGTAGACCGAATTCGGCGCCGCCTCGACAGGAACTCCGGCGGGGTATCTAATGGAAGCTGGGTTGGTGGAGACATTGCGCGCCGAAGCTGGATTGATCAAGAACTGCCGATCGGTCTCCCAAACCCTCCACAAGCTGTCATTTCTGGGATCCAGGCTCGGCCCGCCGACGTTGATTCTATAGATGGTCTCAAAGACCGCATCGGTAGAGATCTTGACGCCGGTTCCCGGAGGAACAGGGGATGCAACGGAGGGAATGATTCCGTCGGGCATGGATATGACCTCGATTGCGTTGATGAAAGCGACCGAGCCATCGGACGGAGCGAACACCACAGTTAATGGATTCGAACTCGAACCCGTTTCGACGATAAATTCCTTCAAGAGAACGGAAGAGCCAGCCCTGGATTTCGGATAAGAAAAATTGCGAAAGAGGGTGAATCCATCGGCGGCAACAGAAAAAACTGCGGATTTTAGGTCGCACCGAGAAGCACAGAGTGGACGAAAATGCAACCTCAGGAAATGTCTACCCGTTCGGGCAATGCCGAATTTATACTCGGACTTTCGGGTAAAAACCCGAGCGCTTCCGTGGAGATCGGAGGAGTTGGTGACGACGACATTGCGGGAAATGGGGGATAAAGCGAGGGACGAGTCGTCACCTGAGTCGTCGGGATGAAAAGCTCGGCCGTCGTCCGAAGTAACGGTGGCATCTCCGCCGCAGTTGATCAAGAAGTTGTCTTTGGGCACGAAGGCGGCGGCGGCGGCGGCGGCGGGGGGTCTGAGAAGCAGGACGGGATGGAGGAGGATGAGGAGAGCGAGGGAGAGGGTTCTGGTGGTGTCCATGGATGGGTCCTTTTGGAGTTTGAGTAGAGAGAGTTGAGGGTTGGAAGGAATGGAGAAGATGGGGAAAGTGGTATCGCCGGGCTCTGCTCTTACTTTGTGGGGAAGGGTGAAGGGGTGGTGGAGGGCTGCGGTCACTGGGGCGTGGTCGCGGTGGTGCAGGTGTTGAAGACTCTTGGCTCCATTTCCCGAGAGAGACGCAGAGGAGGGAGTGAGAGCTCAGCGATGTTTATGACTTTTTTTATTACTTTGGCAAGTGGTGGGGGCGGTGTCTGCAACGTCGGTTGAGAAGCTTAACATTAAAAAAATAAAAGGACGAGAGGGGAGGGAAACCCAGCCCCAGGACCTCCATCAGATGGTGCGCCTTCTCTGGGGCGTGGGTTCCGTGATCCAGAACCATAGGGATAGTTTCATCGCTGCTTAGAAACAGAGCATATTTGGCGGTTCGGCTGTAAAAGCAGAACTGCGGACTGCTTGAAAGAGCATTTTGTATGCGAGACGGGTGCTGAGGGCCGACAGACTTATTTTCGAGGATGATTGTTCTACGATGATTGACTGAATATGGGTGTGGATACGTATGGAGATGGTCACCCTCTGATACGAGACACTCGCAGTTTGGTGCGGGAACTGATCTCCTATCAAATTGCTCATGTTTACCGAGAGGCAAATAATACAGCAGACTGGGTCACCTCTTATGTTGCCCGGCATACTGGGGAGGTCTTTTGGTCTAATTTAGATGGCGTTCCACATGCTTTATTTTGTTTACTTTTTTTTGATATGTTTGGTTGTATTCACGTTAAAGGTATATGAAATGAAATACCGTTTTGATTAAAAAAAAAAAAAAAGACTGCAGCGCCTTTCGAACCATATATATATATATATATATATATATATATATATATTAGAAAATAAATAGAATAATTAATTAGGTCACCGTCTATGCTGCTCGGCATGTTGAAGAGATACTCTATATATGAATGCATTCGAACCTTCTTGCTGCTTGAGCTGGTTTAGTCTCAAGATTAGTCTCTAAGTTTTAGGACTTGGATGTATTGCATCTCCATGCTGCTGAACATAGTAAAATGCATCATTATAGTTGAGTAAATAATGGCTATCGACTCATTCTTATGAATCATGTTGGGTGTATAAATTGTTCTTAGTATGCCCCGATTTTCAGATAATACATTTTCTGAGTCTTGCTGATTTGAGTTTTTGAGTAGATATAATTTCTTTATTGTTGATGATGGCGTTACCGTCAAATAAATAAATAAAAATAAATTACAAAAAAATAAAAGTTATTTTATTTTATTTTATTTATATTTAATAATTTATAAAATTTATACTTATATTCAATTAGATTAACAGTACTAATGAAACTATTTAACTCATATAAAATATCAAGGCTATCGGAGGGGATAATACACATACTTTTTTATATTTTTGAATAGTTGTCGTCACTTAAAATTACTTTGATTATTTTTTATTTTTTTATACAGCATTTAGATTCTATTTAAGATTAATAATTTGATTGGCGTCCTATAAGATTGTAGGTCGAAATATTCGATAAAAATAAATGTATTTTTTTTAATTTATTAAATATACATATAATTTATTTTTAATTTTTTAAAAAATATAATTTATTTATTAAATAAATGAAGCCCAATGAAGCCTTGGTCGTGAGGTTTGTCCGCACTCGGTGGAGGAAGTACCAACAGGTCAGGTGTAGGGTCGCATGTGTCCTTATGGCGTAGCAAGCGCTGCTCTTCAAATTATTGAAATTAATCATTATTGCAATTCAAAATAAAATAAAAATTATCGATATTGTATTTTATTTTTCTTCTCTTTTAATATGTATTTATATTTGGATGGCATTTTATTTTTAAGTCTTCTTCTCTTTATGAATTATTTTGTGAGATAGATCTAGTAATGCAGAATTAGTACTTGATGAAAACTCTAGTGCAAGTATTGCATATGATGGAACGCTTGATGGTCATTCTAGATCTCAAACGACAATAAAAGTATGGATATTCTTAATTAACATCATGTTGATCCTTCGCTAGCATCGAAACGTTGATTTAAGAAATTTCAAGTGGGGAGGCCGAGTTTATTCATCCATCTTCTTTGCATAGAAATACATGGTGATGCTACAATTACTTTAAAAATATAATTCTTTTAAGAAAATGATATGTGAGGCAAGCGTCGCCGTTCTTTAAGGATCATAGGATGCTTAACTCTTAAACATTCCTAATTTCTACCACCTGTGTCTTATTCAGAATATACTAGTTCATAAGGCACTCTCAACGATCTATTCAAATTTAATTACAAGTACCACAAATGTAATCACAAACATCATGGTAAGCACGTAGTTAGCCCAAATGGTCCAGTCCTGCAATATCCACTACGCTACATAGGTCATATACTAAGTTTGCTCCGATACTACTTGTAACAATCTAAAATCTCATCCATAAATACTAGCTAGAAGGTGTTTTTTGAGTTTCTTCCGAAGTAGGACGAAACACGTAACTATAACAAAGCATTCAAACCTTCTTGATCACAAATCCTTGAAAAAAAGACAATTGCTGTTATTTTAACAAATTTTATTTACACATTTGCCTAAGATAAGAAATTTGAAAAATTTCTCACCCATGATGAGCTCCAGTATGCGCACAGAGCATGTAATTTAGATCAAAGTTTGTCGCATATGTGGGATAGATGGTAATCCAACAGGCATTTGGCAATTGGTCGAGTCACTAGCTGCATGCCATTTGAGTCCCTAAACACTGTCACAGCTGATTAAAGTCCATCTAATAAAACTTATATACATGGATCAGTGAAGATCTAGTAGGTGGGACCGTGGGAGGGTAGGAAGTCTGCAACATGTTTGACTATATTCACCAGAAGGACCAGCCACCTTGTCAGCTCCATGATCCGCTGCTAAAAAGAAAGGCCACGGTCAACTCTAGAGCATGAGCAACAAAAAGGAAACCATGTCAGAGGACTCAGAACACGCCCAACAGCACAATATCAGGTGGAGATCTGATAGCACTGCCAACTCGGTTGAAAGAGTATATATACATTGGATGGAGGAGTCTTCTTCACTCTTCTTTTTTTTTTTTTTTCTAATCTTCCTCCTATCTCACACTCATTTGAACCTTTGCTTCACATGCTTGTCTTCTTTTTCTTTTTTTTAATATTTAAATCTCCATCATGCTTCCAAGGTATAAACTTTAAAGAGCTGATGGAGGTGGTCATTATACAGCTCATCTTTTAAAGCAGCAAAAAAGAAAAAGTTAAAAAGAACACAGAAAAATAGTAATTAGATGGATGGCTAATTCTAGCTAAGCCAGAAGATTTGGCGATGTTCATCATGTTCATTAGCCTTTCCCACGGCTAATGCTCGTCTTTTAACCAGCTCCGAAAATGCGAGTTCGAGTTGTCAATTCATCTAAGGAAGCAGAAGGTTGAGAATTAGGGTAAAGAAGTTGGAATGGTAGTGTAAGTATATATTGTGCTATATAGGTTGCAAGGGTGGCCTAGTATATATTTCTCTTGCTTGGTATTTTTTGAATCATGGTTAAGTAGGATTTTCTCCAAAGATCATCTCCTTCTTCTCCGACCCCTAGTCATCGCCTCAGCGGCTGAAGGAAGAAGGCCTTTTCTAAGTGAAAAACATCATCTCCAGTCTCACTGCAATTGCAATGCTTGATTTCTTAACTTCTCTCGTATTGTTTTAATTTGACCAAGAGTTTTCTTTTCCTTTTTGTTGATGCAAACATTAAAAAAGGTTGTTCCACCTTGCTATCACGATGTAATTAGCCATGGCCATCATTGCATGTTTGGTTGCTACGATTGCTGTCACGATGCCACATACGACTCTCTCCTCTCGCGTGCTCTTCTTCAACATGATGCTGCACTTCCATGCACGACTCCCCGGCCGCGACATGGACTGTGCTGGAATAGCATAGCTCCCTAATCCGATGTCCGTGAGGGCATCGCTCTCCTGGATCATGGAGCCAAATCGGGTGTCATCAAAGAGAGCCGTGGTGGATTGGGTTGGAAGTTGTTTGCAGGTAGGGCCTCTAGAGTATAACGGAGAAATGTAGTCTCTTCAAAATTTCATCACCAAAGTAATACTATACTAAATAACTCGCCTCAACAAAGGCGTTATAAACCTTTTGGAACTTTTAAGTGCGCTAAAAATTTAGATGGTTTGAGTTTTGCAGTTTGCCTGGAAATTAGCCTACGGCATACGGTGAGGATGAAATGGGGACTACTGAACTCAACTTAGCTGCCTACATTGGTACGATTACTGATATATCTTGGAACTGGTCAGAATCATCGTGGTATACCGACCAATTAGGGCTTGCCATGAAGCCTCCGACCAACCAGTCAAAGTTTGCCATATGGATGATTCCAGAGAGGTACAGGAAGTCCTTTAAATTTTAAACTCACCTTCGAGTTAATGGCACGTCGGCTATGACTGCAAACAGTTTTCATAACCATGTGACAAACGAGCAAAATGTGCGGAGCGTGATGAGCAGGTGAAACGTCCATACACAATCTTCCGGATATAGGATCAGTGACCAAAAATGGTTGATCCGCACGTCCAAACTCTTAGGTGATGGGCACTTTTCCTCATCTATATAAACCACTCTTGGGAGACCCTCCAGATAAGTGCCTTAAGAGTCCGTTTGAGTTAGACATCGAAGGATCCTCCACTAGACACCCTCCGGCAAGAGAACTTCTCTATTTTTGGTATTTCAAGTTAGATCCAATGTCAGAATGAAGGTCCGAGAACGGTCTCCTCGACGCAACACCATCTTGGGAGCAACCAGTGTCGAAGCCATCGCCATCCGAGTACAATGGCCACAACATCGTCGCCTCGAAGATACATCACGATCGTCGCCTCGAAGATACGATCCAAGCAGCCAATCATCCGACCTCTCCTGCAGCTCGGTTAGCTCGACGCGTTGGTCAGGCTGATTCCCGGCAGCAACAACTACTAATACCAGGGTACTAGAGATTCATCTGACTATGGATCAAATCTCAAAACCTTATAGCATATTCATCTGGCATCTTCCAATTTTCAAGGGGAATATCCAAAGATTGGGGCTTCGTAGAATACGACGGTCTATACCGTCATCAATTTTGTCAACTATTCCTTGACATCACCGCCACCACATCGATGCACTCGAAATGCTACCTTGTCCATTCAGTCCTACTTGACACCCCTAGCTACCACATTAAAAGCAAACCGTCCCCCAACTAGAGGCTCTTCTCCCACTCCCAGAGACCATTGAAGTTTCGGTAAACGATGGTATTACGATGCCCAGTATCGCCCTTCTGGCAGAAGTTCCTGCTTTATTTCCTTCTAGTTATTTGCATGATGCTTGTCCTCTATATCTGCTGGAGGATCATGAAGACAAGACTTCCGAGGACTCGGAGAAGACTTCCGAGTGAAAACAACTCGGATGAACCTTCAGCACAGCCACAGAGCACAGGTCTGGCCTCCGCCGTCATACGTTCCCTACCGGCAATTCGATTCAGGAAGGACATCAACGAGGGCAATGGCCATGGAAGTAATGATTGTGCTATATGCTTGGCTAAATTCCATCGAGGGGAATGGGTGAGACGGCTGCCAAACTGTGCTCATGTCTTCCATGTCTACTGCATCGATACTTGGTTTCGGACTCGCTCAACTTGCCCACTATGCAGAACGAACGTTTTATATGATTTTAATGACTCGAATCCTTCTGTTTCAATGGGGGTCGTCTCATTGGGCGCACTGCAAAGAGAAGATGCCTGCTGGGAAAGGGCTCCTGGTTGCGGACTTCTGCAATTAGAGTTCAGGATGGGAGCTATGAGTGGCTGTCCATATGAGACAGAATCAGATGAATCATCCCAGGGATTGGTTTCGCCGGTGGAAAGGCCAAGTAATTACCAACGGCGAACGGTAGGGGAACTGCTTAAGATAGCTCATAATAACAATGGCGAATCCTCTTCGAGGGACCTTGGCTCTAACATTGAAGATCATATATGTGCTCAAAGGCCTCTTGCCTGAGTAACAGTGTATAAAGCAGACTGGTAGGTACCAGGAGGAGGAACGAGCAGAAGTAGGAACGCTGCTGCACTATAATAAATCTAGAATTTAAAAAAAAAAAAAAACATTACGATAATACAATTCACAAAGAGATTGAAATTTATTGACATGCATGTGTATAAAGTCATTACTTGATTTTGTTCGCTTCATGCACTTGTAATGTCATACTTTTTGAAAATATTTTGTCTAAAACTACTATATCGTTATTTTATAATAATATTATAAAAAAATAATTTACTAAAATAAAATCAAAAGATTGAAAGAAGCTTGTCTGGATCGAGACGTGTGATGTATACTGTTTTAAGAGCATAATTTGCCTCTTATATGTGGATCTGTGGTGATCTCGACCCCAAGATATAACGACCTAGCTCGGCATGATCCTTCTCTAACGAACATGATCGTTTTGAAAGAAACTCTCCTGAGATAAAGTACCAGCGAGAGATCGGACTATTTTTAAATTAATCCTTGAGGAGTCCATTTATAGACTTCATTCCAAAGACCAAAGAGACGTGATAATTCCAAAAATACGTAATGTTTAAGGAAACCAACTTTTTTTTTCGAAGAGCCACAATTTTTCTGAAAGAGAAATCTCACAAAAAAATATTTTAACATATTTAAAACTAAAATTTAGGAGATAAAAAAATAATTATTTTTTTAAATTAAAACTCCAACAATACAACGTACATAGGTTTTCCTAAAATTGAGCTGGGCAAGAAAGCAAACCAGATTGTGGCAATATTTCTATTTAAAGTATATGATAACAAGCTTTCAAAATGATTGGGAAACTTAGCAAATCGACTTGTGACATGGCCCGAAGTCAGGTTAAAAACTAAAGCCACTGAGTCAAAAGTCAAGATGACTCGAGTTGTATTAAGAAAAGAACAAAACATGGCTAAATCTTTGACTCTTTCAAAGACACATCGAAATTATATTTTTGTTTTTTAATGTATTCATGATCTTAACTCAGCCATGTTAGCCTGAATCATTGCGTAGTTAGATCGAGCTGCTGCAGAGTTAGACCGAGTCATCATTGAGTTAACAAGAGTTAAGGATCAAGAAAGTGATGTGAAAACAGGGGTCTCCACCAACGGCAATAGATGGCTATAGACTTTCATAAAAGACAAGCCGATCACAATAATAAGCAAGAAGATCATGAAAATTTTTAGTATCTCTGCTTTGTATTAATTCAGAATTTATATGTTTAGACTTAAGTTTTGAGACACAAGCCTAATAATTTGAAATATTGACCTACCAGTTTAGCCATGTTATTCTCCTCTTAGCTTTGCATCTAGTCTCCATTATCAAGCCTATGATATTTATATATTCTTCATTACTATAAAATTCAAAAATCTTAAATTCAAATTAATAATAGATATTTGGATCCATCAAATATTTCTTAATAATCTATAGAAGCATGTATGAAATCTATTTTATTTTGACTCATACGAGTCAAAAAAAAAAAAGAACAAAAGAAAGCAAGAAAGAAGAGGACCGGCCGGGTCCTAGCTATGAAATTTCAAACTCTGGCTTCCCGGGAGCTTAATAAGGTTATTTGTTGTGTTTGAGGCTTAATAAGCTCATTTGTGTTCTTCAATAAATAGGCAAATGCCACAATATTTTCACTGGTAATAGAACGGGACCTCACCAGGCTGAGAAAACGAGGGCTCCTTTCCATGCCCTCCGCCTGGCGCCCGTCCTGGGATGAGATAGATATATGCTTTCCAATTTGGGCAGGGTTGTGCCTGGCCTTGTGAAGTCGGTCCAGGGATTAGGGTTGCCGGGTTCGATCCTAGACACCATCATCAGTAGTATGTGCCAAGGAAAATTGGAAAAACATATTATTCAAACATGTCCTGTATTTTCCAAAGCGTTAGATATACAGTATTGTTACAACTGAAAAAAAAAGACAGGAGCAACTCTCATCTTTGTGTAATGACCAATGATGATGTAAGAATTCGTGTTGGCATGGAAAAAAAATTAAAGTCCGAAAGTTTTTCGAAATGAATACAACTACATGGTCTAAAATATCACCAGGAAAAGGGGCTTGCTCCCAACAAGAATATCTCATTTTCCAAATCCCTTACCCATTGACAAACTCTGTTGCATACCTTTATTGCCAGAGCCTGCATGTTCATCACAACCTATGTCAAGCTTTTAAATCGTAAGGAAGATAACAAAACAGTCGAAACTCACATTTACATTATTTTGATCATTAGAGTTCCAGTCCAAAAAACTGATTGTGATCCATTTCACTAGAAAATTCAAATATGCAGAGAAAACCAAAATATGAGTAGAATTGGCAAGAAAAAAAAATTCCTGAGCGAAGATGAGCAGACAACAATCAAGTTTATCTGCCCTTTTCAACTGGTGCTGCTGCCACTAAAACGGTCGAGAGCATGGTATGCTATATCGTGCCAAACCAGACGGTACCGAATGTACCGTCTATACCGGTTTGGAACCGGTACCGGTGGCATACCGACACTCGGTAAGCTAAAAAAATCGTGTACCATACAGTACGACACTATACTAGTATGGCACCGGTACGAGGTCCGGTATCGAGACGGTGAACCATGGCTGAGGATGGTCCAAGAGCAATACATGGGCACAGAAGACTTTGGGATTCAAGTTGTCACTGAGCAAAATATATTTGCCACACCTAAGCCGACATATAACCTAAGCACTATCTCAGTGTTAGCGATTCATATAAATGAATGGTTTTCTCAGACAGTGTTATAAAAGTGGGTCAAGGTTGTAGCACTGAACCCAACTACCAACTATGAGAAAACCTAACAACTAAGTGCAGTCTGATGACTACTTCAAGATGCATAACTGTCTCAGGCAAGCATCCTTCTTATGCAGAGTGCCAACTCAACCTTACCATGACCGCAAATCTACCTTCAGCACCCAGTCAGCTAAACGATTTCACGGCCAGCAAACAACTACAGCCTTTCGACTCTTCAAGCATCATAATTATCTCACTCTTAGGCATCCAAAAAGAAGCTTACAGCTTCTTTTTCAAATCCCCCTACTCCTTTGAACTGCATACGTTCATGGCTCAACATACACTAGACATGAAGGGCCTGTTTGGATTCCTGATTGACACATCCATAGATATCAACCACAAGGTGGGAGTCTAGCGAGGAGAGGTGGTGGCTAAAGGAAGAAAAACTGGGAGATTGGAGAGGGAGATCTACAATCCTAAAGACTTTTGGGTACCCAAAAACCAACATTCTTACGGACTTTCCTTATCCCTAATATCTTCGATTTGGGAGGTCCACGGTCTTCTCAAATCCCCCTACTTCTTTTCCCTACCTCCTCATCTTGGCTGACTCCTCTTGTGGGACTCATTCCTAAATCGCCAAAGAGACATTCAAATAGGCCCCTGACAAAAAATGATGCTTCAATCTTGTTTGACTCAAACTTGCATATTATGCTTTGACATCGACAGCAGATATGTTTTCGAGATGAGAAAATGCTATCCATGCAGGAGTCCATGGGAAGTCACTATTTTCCCATTCCCTATAGGCTATTAAAGCGAAAAAAAAATAAAAAGCAATGAAGAATAAAGAGGATCAAACCTTGTCCGCAAGAGGATCAAATGCTGCATAAAGTTCAAAATCTTGAGTGATCCAGCACAGTAGAACTGCCAAATAACACATTAACCTAATAAATCAACTTGTAAATATTCATAAATGTACAAGCAAAGAAACCATTCCATAAGAATATGCTTTGGTGTTCTTTTTTTTAAAAATCATTATTATTTTAAGGTGTTCTTTAGCGTGAATTGTCATTACTAGCAGAAAGTTTTAAGTTGAGAAGGGAATATAGTGTTACGTGATGATAAACCAAGAACAATTATGAAGGATTTGAGACAGTAGCAATAAAATTGGCAATTATGCCCGCAATCCACCGGTCGTTGGAATTTATTTCCTCTTTGGACAAATTGAAGGCCTGCATACTACAAAGAGTACAACTACAAAACCCACACAGGCAAAATAAACCACATTCCTCAATCACTTCAATAATGGAAAATATATTCTTCAAATCATTTTACGAATGTCTTACCATAATTTCCATCCCTTCTGAATTGTGTTTTGTTTGGACCAGTTCCTTTCTCGTGCATGGAAGCATATAACTTTTGATAAGCCCTACACAATCTGCATGTGTCATATTGTGTTATTTAAGAAGGATAGTGCTGAGGAAAGTATAATGAAAAAAATCTAAAGGGTGTTGCTTGGGGGAAAGCAAAAATAAATACCTTTTCTGTTGATTATAGTTGTTTATGGGGGCGGAGAACTCTGATGATACATACTGGTCAAGGTATACACTCTTATATATGAAATGCCAAAGTCCAGCTGGGCCACCAGTGCCCATGCGAGAAGACAAAGATCCTGCTGCTGTTTTATCCAGACCTAAATGAGGAGACAGAGATCCAGACCGGATAGAAGAATCGACAGGCACGTCCTCAACACGTAGACCACCATCTAGCATGGATCTCTGAGCTTCGCAGAGAACATTTGACTTCACAAGCACAGCCTCAATGCGAATCCTATTTATAAAATTGAAATTATCTTTTCAATTAAGGGATCACTAAGTTGGAGTAATGCTATAAATTGGATGCAGAAGCTTATTCCAATCTAAATAGAGGGACTTCTCTCTTTATGTGTAGCAACTGACCTGCAGTCTTTGAGATGGTAGAAGGCATCTGAGCTGGTAGTAAGCAATGTCAAATATGTATCCCCCTGCAAAGGAAAGCAACTTGATGACACAGTAGCCAGTGAGCTGAAAAATGCATATACGAAGAACTACATTATATTTTGCAATTCAGTATCATATAAATTCTGGTCAAATAGGTCTTCTCATATAATTCAGAATCAAAGGTACCATGCACGTGGTTGTTAGATACACATCTCACTTACATCAAGAAAATGGACATAAGCATATAGGAATGCCATTGGATTATATCTTGGTAAACAAATTGGTGAGAAAGATTCAGAAGTCCTGCACAGTGGAAATACAAAATATGTAAGAGCTCAAATAAGCTTACACCAGTGTAAATTATATCATTCTCAAAGTTTTACAGCCTTGACCTTAACTCTTCCACCCTCCAGAAGATCATGCATGTGATAGGTTTCTGAATTGTTTATGCAAGGTGCCATAAGCAGGTATATCCATGGAGCTTAGAAACCAAACACACTCTTTTTGTAGAAAAAAGAAAGTAAACATAATGGCCAGATATTTGAGGTTACTATTAAGAGGTAACATTAAAGAAGGTATCAGCAGTAGATTCTACAAATTCAACTTCATGGACATGCCAAGAAGAGAGATGCATCTTTTCCATGGATATCCATATTTGATGTAGCATAAGAGATTTTTAAATTAGCTGATTGAAGCCAAAGATCATCAAGTTAACTAAATATACTGATAAACTCAAAGAATATACACTATAAACCGAAAAACAGATTTGTATACTGTGACAAAACTGGGCCAACTCCTCCTCTACCTCAAGTGCACTAAATTTTGACTTTATCATTGCTTGATTTATCAAACATACAATTCTATATTTTTCTCCCAGCTAAATCTTCTAAGTAATATGAAATTTTCCTAAAAACGTTATTTAATTACCTAAATGATTCAGAAGACAATATAAAGTTGGCAAGTAAAAGCATGTCATCAGGATGAAGAGAGGCCTTCTGTGCTCCAACGAGACTGACAACCTGTAGTTTTAACAGTCAGGTCAGACATTAGCAGATGAATGGTAGACAGTATAAAGAATATCTCTTGGATAACTAGAAAGTGGCTTAATTAATAGTTTGTTATAGAAAAAACAGTACATCATATTACCAAATCAACTGTAAGACTCCAAATTTTGATCGAGTATAGAAGGAGAGCACATGTTACACATGAAAGAATATTAGAAAACATTTCATCTCCTTAAGTTAATCCCAACAGGTTGATATGATTTCAATGATTACAACAAATAATCACTACATATGCTAAGAGTTATGAGTCAATTTTCTATTGCTGGTAACATCTAAAAATTTACTACGGATGCCATAAAGCTGGTAAACATGACAAAATTGTAGGATTCCATTTAAGAAGCAAAATCTTTAAGTTGCAACTCAAATTTAAACAAATTATATCCAAAGATAACTTTTTGCAAGCAAAAAAAGAGATGAATAAACCAATTTCTATGGATGTGGTGGCTTCTAAAACAGTTCCACAACAGAGATTCAAAAAACATAAAGGCCTACGAGATCAAGCATTCATGTTACAATAATACACTGAAAATGCAACTTAATGATTCATATTTCCCACAGCTGTGGGGAAGGCAACCAGGCAGCCAATTGGGTCACTGGACATGCTATTCACACCAATACAGAGTTTCTGTGGATTGACATAGTTAATTCTAATCTTATTGTAACCGTAGTGGCCCATGCCATGGCTCGTACATAGAGTAAAATGAAGTAATCTGTATATTTCCCCCTTTTCCACAAAAGAGAAAAACACATACACACACACAGAGAGAGAGAGAGAGAGAGAGGCAACTTAATCTAAAGAGATGGCAGGACAAGAAGATGAAATTAAAAAGATTGATTGAATAATATTGAAGGACAGGCTTTTTTTCAATACTCATTCACTGGGATATGTCTATCCACAATACTCTAGAATAGGAACATGCTTGGTGATACACCATCATAGTCTAAACATACGACTGCTTGTAAAATGCAGGACATACTCAATGTTTGTGTTGCAGTTATCAGAAGCTAAAATAATCTTCTTCAAAACATTGTACAATCAGCTGAAATGAAAGCATCATATATTTGGCCAAACAAGAAGCTGAGTTATCCATTGGAAATCTCTTGTTTTGTCAGACATTTGGTCTCATAGTTCACATATTGAGATGTTTTTCAGTTGTCGGTGACACATGGAAGTCACCCAATCCGCAAGCACAAGAATTCACAAGCATAGGGCGAGAATAGTACTAAAGCTGTTAGTAAAATTATAACCTGTTAGTAAAATTATCCAACTACATTAATACTCGAACATTTATTGGTAGTGGTAAAAGAATACCAAAACACTGGCATGATGAGATCTTGCTTAAACACTGGAAGTTGGAACTGCATGGTAATTGAAAATAATTCCTTGATAAAATTGTCCCAATTTTCAGATATTAAACAAGAAATTTTGGACAAACCTTGTGCTTACACATCAATATTGCAAATAAAACCCCCGAGTCAGAAACATCTTGCAAAATAGCAGCAGCTGCTAGTCTTGTTGCACAAGCAAGAGGAAGGCATGTATATGCATGAAGAAATGTGGCGGGATTCCTGACAAGAATAGAAACTGATGTCAACAATAATTTACTAGATCTCAGACAATCATTCACATATTGTGATTCTACTATATCATGACCTTCTGTGGCAACATACTTATGCCTTACGATGGTTTCTCTAAGCAACAACTTGCTGATTTAAACTCACTACAGCGTTAACAGCTGTCAAACTCCCAGAAGGGGATAAATCCTGTTGATTGCAAAGATTGTTTTGCCAAATTTTCAAAGTATATATCCTTTGCATGCATATAATATATTCGCAATGGTTACTCTAAAAGACCTACAGGCACCTACCCACAAATTTAGGAGGAAAGAAGGTGCAAATAACCTCAGAAAAGATCAACATCTCCTGATTTATGTAGAAGCCATATTTTCCCAAAACTTCCACATTTGGTACTGATCGTTAGAAAGAATTGTGTAAGTGGCACCAGCACCAGTCCAAAAGGAACATACCCAGTCTATAAGTTGTTTGAGCATCAGCATTTACATGACAGGTGTTGGAAGAAAAAAGAATAAATCTTGTTGATGATGATATTAGTTTCTTTAGAAAAGGGGAGAAATCATTTTGTGCATATTTTCACACATCTACATTGCTCCAGCATAGATTCACCTAATTAAGCATTCATTTTTTTCCCTCTTCGTTTTGCTTTCACTGCCTCCATAATCTTCTAATTAATTAACAGCACATTTAAGCTTTTAGGTAATACATGATAATTTCAATATCCATGTAAGAAATAGAGACCAAGAAATTAGTTTATTATACCAAAAATTTTACTACATTGACTGGCGGTTGTAGGTGCTTTCAATTATTTGCTTCAGAAGCATCAACATGGAAGATAAATGTTCAGTTCAAACACAAGCAATGACTAGGCTGAAGCAGTCTTCCAACAGAAATTGAGTAGAGACCAGTTCGTTAAACTTTAAATTTTCACAAATCCATATTTACAGCAACAAAAAAGGAAAGGTACAAACCAGCTGAAGGAATGAATTAGAGAAGAGAAAACAGCATCTGTTCCTCCCAGCAAGGTAGTCATATCAAATTTTGGATTTTTCTGAAAACATCTATTAACTGACTTTGTCAAGATAAGCAGCATCTGCATCCATATCATGACAAAAAAGGCAATGAAATCAGAAAGAAAATCATTCTCCAGATGTCTAGGTGCATATGATGGATATAATACCAGGTGAAGTCCAAGAGAAGTACTAAGAGATAACAGAAAAATGTTTATGGTTATTTGAATGTCTAATATACAGGATCTTAAATCATAACATAATAGAAGTACCTGGCCATAGATGAGCTCTAATTGTCCCCTCAATGCCGTATATGGCTCTTCAGTACAGCTTATGCAAACTAGATATATCGGACCTTTCACAAGAAAAACTACCTGAATGTACAATAAAGTTAAAATAACTCAGAAAAGAGTAAATGTAACATCTGCAACATACACTACAGGAGACTCTAAAATATTTCATCTATTACTATCCAAAATTAATTATGATCTTAAGCACAAAATATCACTCTATCCGTGTCCTAGATTCTACAAAATAAAAATTTAGTCAGGCACCATACATTCTAGCGATGAGTCCTAAATCAGCCCCCAGGGGCCAAATGAAGGGTTAAAAAAAAGATTAAATATAAAATTTAGGATCATTTAAATGCAAGGTCTTTTGTGGTATATGGAAAAAGAAGTTAACACAGTTTGCTGTTTTACCAAACAAATATATTAAACAAAGCTGGGAAAGTTCAATTTTTTTTTTTAAAGAAAAAAACTGCCCAATGTATTCAATGGATTTTTTTCTGTTCAATGTACATAACAACATGTATAACAGGTTAGTTGCATGTTTCCATTGGCATCTAAACCAGTAGATATCTTGGCTCTATGTAAGTCTATGCAAGGCATAGGAACATGTTACTTGTAAGCAATTTTAGTCAGAAAAAAACAGTTGAGCAAATAATCCACTAAAAAGGTCATACACAGATGATATGAGCAACAAGGTCACCATGGCGTATAAAGCTCTATCTATAGACGAATAACAACATCTCAAAGATCAATTATATGAACCAGAAAGGCCAGCTGACCTGATGGTCTCCAGCTCTTACAAACTTGACCCGATCTCCGCTGGACAAAAAGATAAACAGAATACTGTATTTATTCATCTTGCGCATAATTTAACTAGATCATCCAAACCACACACTAACAAATGGATTGCCAATAACAAGTAAATGGGACCGGGATAGCTGGTCAATTCACACATAAGCTGGTTATAGCAGCGTACCTGTTCTCCACAAAAGAAATGATAGCTTGCAAGGTTGCTGAGAATCCTGCTAGTTTGTGCTCATCTCCATACCTGAAAGTTCGGAAAGATGTTACATAAGAAGAGCAAAATTTTCAGCACAATCAAGATGTATTATATCTATTGAACCCTGTCTTTCGGGCCCAACATAATAATGAGAAAATATGACACTAGGTTAGCACTAAAATCTAAATATACCTTGAGTATATTGGTTTCCCAGAGTGACTCAATACAAAAAAGTGTTTCTTCCGTTTTCTCCATGACACAGAAGCATCGTCCTGCACTTCAAACAGACATCAAGTGTTAAAAGGCCAAATTTCAGACTCGAGGCTCTTTTATAGAGTGATTAGAGCCAACATGTTAGTATACATTAAAGTTCTGGTTAAAAAGCCCGAAGCTTAAAAAATTGGGGCACAAGGCACATTAAATAAGGGACAAGAAGATTGAAGCAACCATATTAGTGAAAAAAAAATATGATAAAGATATAAATACAAATTTGTGCAAACATATGATATAAATTTAATAAACATTCTGTACTTCATCCACTGTCAACTGGACACATGAAAATAGCTTAAGCGGCCTTAAAAATTGGAATAAGAATGATAAGAATCATCATGTAAATCTAGAGCAGAGTTATTATCCACGGCAAGTTTCAAAACTCTGCTAGTGTCACCATCACAATATACGACAGTTCTTCTGAAAAATAAATATATGAATGGTTCCACATAGTTTGAACTTTGAAGTGAGTTTAGCCTAAGAAATTTTAGGCAAACATTCATGGAACTTTTAGAGGAATATCAAGGGAAATTAAAAGCATTAACAGATAACTAGAATAGTGCATATCATGGGCATGTACTTTGTTATTACCCTAGCACCTCTAAGTCCCGAACCCATAAGTAATATAGGAAGCATTTAGGTAGCCTGCCATTGACATCAAGTGATCTGTTGCAAGACTACGGAAAAACTATCGAATATCCCGTAAGGACTCAACAAGTACTAGATAATCTACGTCACAGACATCAAGCATCATGTGAAAGTAATTCATCTAATATATTTAAGAACAAAGAACATCAGCAAAGCACATTTTTGTCCAAGGAGATATAATCAACTTATTTAAAGAACACCAAGGGCCAAATCAAAGAGAAGAAAAATTGTACAAAAAAAAAAAAGAGGAGGGAAGAAAAGTAATCACAAATCCAGGCCAGATCACCATGAATTACTAGAGAACAACCAAAAAAAAAAAAAATTGCTTCTTCCTCTCAATATATAAGGCACAAATGGCTTCCATCAGAAGCAAGCTAAAGATTAACTAATGACTATGAACAGCCACAATCAAAAAAAAAAACCCCATAAAACTGTATTATGTGAAATGGCCCCTAACTGCCAAGGCTACTCACTGTTCAACTGCAAGCCTTCTTCAGCTGCAGCTACCAATTTTACTACACCAGCTTTCAATACATGCATGCTGAAATACTTCTGGAGCATATTCAACATGAACTAGAACAAACTCAGGGATAAGCACCTATTTCATATGCATTACTCATCTATTTCAGCATATATAATAAAGAAAATATGAGGTATGCTTCAGCATGCAATAAAATAAAAAGAAAAAAAATCCTACAGAAAACTTCACCTACAAAACAAGAATATGAAGGAAAAAAATTAAAATCCCTTGGATGAATGTCAGTGATCACAGACAACAAAATTTTTATAATGAGGAGGGAAAAGAAAAGAGTCATCGAAATATGATTCTCTTCTTTTGGCTCTTCTCATCTTATCAAGCATGATAAAGGAAAGGAACGAACAAATCATTCGATTAACTTATTTAATGCAGAAAAAAGCTGCATTGCCGAATATCTCATGAAGGAATATACAAATCAAGTCCAAGACAATGGCTGAAACCTAAATTTTCTCTAATGACTGGTTAGCAGTAATCCATATGATGAAGCCAGCCAAAGAAGCTTCAACCACATGGTAGACAAGAAGCAGCAATTTAGCATATGCAGATACAATTTCTAATCATATGAACTATTTTCAGAGGAACTAGATGGTAGAAGAGATATTGACTCCGTCTCACCAAGAACCACACTCTTTTCATCTCTTCACTTAAAATCATTGAATCCTTGCAAAAACTAGTAGAGCAGCATAGCTTTTTCCTCCTTCCTTTATAGAACCAAGCTAAAGTCAGACAGCTCAACAGAATAACATCAGAAGACATACCACCCAACCAAGCCTAACGATTTTGGCAACTTGCTATGTCTACAGCGGTATCTTGTCTGCGTGCCCTCAACTCGTGATTTCAGCTTTTGTTAGCATCATTGACTAACTGAATTTAAAGAAGATGGAAAATCTTTCTAAACTATAACAGTTATGCTGGTGATAAAAGTCAATACTGTTCATTCACTAAAGTTACATTATTGCATTTGATTATCCCACAACAATGATTCCTCCACAAGGCGAAACACAACATAAGCAATGAAAAAGCATGGATGCTTGCAAATCATTTTTCCTAAACACTTATGACTATACAAACAACCACACAAGATGGAAGCAAGCCGGGATAGGAAAGATAGACCTTCACAGCACAGATGTTCAATGTACTACTTACTAAACAAAGCTCCATTAATTCTGAATAAGTATCCATACTTTTCCCAGAATACCAAACAGATGGTCCACTTTGAAATAGTCTCCGAAACCTCCAGTCTGAAGGCAACGTTTATAATTCCTTAAATATAAGTCCAATGTGCATAATACTCCATAATTCTCTGCACGCATGTATTTATGTTTCAACTTTTGCAGTGAATGCATGCTAGAACAGCCATCCAAGTCTATGTATCGGTTCCCAAGGAAATAGGAGCATTTCCATGACATTCTCCATAATGCTCGACTGGATAAACTCACCTAAAATTGTATTATTTTTATGCATCATAACTACCTATTTTCCCAAATTATTTACAATAATAGCACTTGCCTCGACTAAAAACCCAGCATCAGCTTCTTTATCCTTGTTATTGTGACTTCGTAGTCCTACATTTTAGGGGAATAAAGATGAAGGGAAGAGCATCATGACGAAGTACTTGAAGGGCGATCGAGTTTGAGCTTAAGAGATCTAACTAAACTATCAATTTTACAGCAACCGCTGAATTCCAGGTATCCTTAAACTAAATTCAGAAACCACAGAACAAGAAGCAGAGAATTGCCCAACTCGCCTCATCAAGATGCTCTTTTCCACGGCTCCAGTCATCCGGCGATGCCCTTCCATCACCTACCTCCTCGATCTCACTCTCTCCGCTGCTCCCCCTCTCTCCAGCATACCCGCTACTGCTAGGGCTAGGGGGCGCGTTCCCGTCCTGCTCCGAATTCTCCCTCCAAGCCGCGCCACCATGTGAGGACGATGCTCGGGCCTCTCCGGCAGCTCTCTCAACCTCATCCACCGAATCCGAAGCAGCCGCAGGCTCCTCCTCTTCCTCGATCTCATCGCCGGAGTAGATATCCTCGGGCAGAGATCCGTTGCTCGCAGGCGCATAGCCGGAATCTTCTAGGGTCAGAGAACACAGTCGTTCCTCCTGAGCGTATTCTTGGGGATTGGGTTCGGGGTCGAGTCTAGGGTTAGGGTTAGGATTGGAAGGGCCGTCGTCGGGAGGAATAGGGCCGGGATCGGAATCCATTGCAGGGATAAGGACAGCAAAGGGGCAGAAGAAGGGGAGAGGATTTAGGGGTTTTGGAGGGAGAGTTGGGGTTTTGATGGGAACGGGGAAGAGAGAGTTTCGTCTCTGCACTTGTTGGTCGCTGGCGGACACCGGCAGTAGAAGGTGAGGCTGCGGTGGTTTTGACCAGTAGGTCGGGAATGACGGTGGTGAGTTCCGTCGGCTAAAATCAAAATGGGCCAGGAAATCCCAGCCCACTGTGAGACAAGAGCCCAGTTTCCTTTTGGCATCACTTTTATTTTTATTTTTATTTTTAAAATAAAATTATAGAAACGGAGATTAACAAAAAAAAAATGGTTAGCTTTGTTTTTTTATTTTAAAGATCACTTTCCTTATTTCTTTGTTATGGTTTTTTTTTTCTTATGTATATAAATTTGTTTGTTCGGAATACTGCTTCGGTTATGATGACCGCCATCTTTAATTCCATCTGGATGCAAGTATTGTTGTTCCTGCATCTTCGCATCCCAAGAGCTAAATCTCAGCAGCAACGAAGTCATCCTATCTCGATTTTCAAGCTTGCAAATGTCTGATATATGATTGATTCTAACGTAGCGGGCTTATTTATTAATCCTATTTTTCAGAAAAAGTTTGATTTCTTTGCTCGGGTACATACCTGGTCACGGGTCAGTTATAGGCTGCTAAGAATCACCGGAACCAACTCAGCAAGCCCCCCTTAGAGCTGCTGGACTGACACCGGATATCACCTTCCCCTGTCACTCTGTATAAATAGCTGAGTGGTAAAATAATTTCTATTACAAAAATATGAAATATTATCAGATAATAAAAATTTAACTAGACCTGAACCTGGGGGTTAAACATACATAATTCCAATTAAAGTTTTACACAACTTGATAGAGAGTTGGGTCAGCGCCGAGTAAATTCAGCTCGTCCCTGAGAGCCTGCAAGTGATACAGCTTCACACATAGAACTCCTGGGTCCATTAAAGACAATGTATAGCTCAAGTTTCCGAAAATTGGCCATCACAATTTCCTACAAAAGCAACATAATCTTGTTTAAGCAACTTCACAGGGAGAAGAGAAGCCTCACAAGATACATTTATCACTGAAGCGTGGAGGCAGGGAGCAGCTGATAACATGTGCTGGCATTAGCAGAATGAGGTATAATGACCTGCTTACCACTTCCCAGTTTTAGCTCTGCAGTCACGCACATCGTCGATAAGAACCAAAAAGAGCTGTAGGGTGCACAAAGAAAGCAAAAAATTCGAAATCCACAAGAAATCAAATTGGAAAATAGCATATTCCACTATCAAGCCATCTTACATAACCTGCTTACGATTTTACATTTTTCCCATATCATGCACATCACCCATTATAAATTACAGAGAGCTGTAGATAGAAAGCAAAAATTTCAAATCTGCAATGAGTGTTTGGAGTAGCATTTTCCACTATCAAGCAACCAGCTCTGAAGGGGAAAAAAAAATTTGCAGCTCTGCCTTTTGATTAACAAATTAATACACTAAGGAGGCAGCATAAGCCCAGTAAAGAGAATGCGAGCCTCCAAAAGAATGCATATAACATAATCACCCGAGCATTGCCACCTCAGTTGCTCATTGTCCTCCTAACTCCACAATTATTTTTGTCCTATCAATCCAAGCATTTGAACAATGTCAACTATGACCAACCACCACAATCAACCTATTAAAAGCCTGTCGGTTCTCCATCTCACCCATTCTGCATACAAATTGCCACCAACAATGAATTTCATCCAGTGACAGGGCGGCAGTATTGACATTCCTGAGAACTGGAGAATGGGTGAAAGAGAACTCAAACCACCATACCGAAAATAATTTACACACATCATCAGAGGAACCTCTACCTAGATGAGTCGATGCTGACGAAAGCCCTTACTAAAATGTGGTTGCATCAATCTGACATACAAACCATTCATCTGCACCAGGGAATCATGTGTACCCTGTTCTACTATCCTGCCAGAATTTAGGACCACGATGTTATCCACATGCCTCATCATTGCTGCTCTATGTGCAATAAGAATCGTTGTCTTGTTTCCCATAATTAGTGTGTCAAGGGCCTCCTGCACCACCCTACTCGACTCAGACTCTATGGCAGAGCTGGCCTCGTCTAACAACAAAATCGGTGCATTTTTTAGCACAACACGAGCAATGGCAATCCGCTGCTTCTGTCCAGGTGTCAAATCTACCCCACTAATTCCCACATGTGTGTCATAACCATGCGGCAAGCTGCTGATGAAATGATGGGCATTTGCTATTCTTGCTGCTTCTTTCACCTCGGCCTCTGTTGCATTGTGCCTCGCGTAGATAATGTTCTCTCTTATGGTTGTTGAAAAGATAATAGGTTCCTGTTGAACCAAACCCATGTGGCTCCGCAACCATCTCAAGTTGAACAACTTCAAATCCCGACCATCCAACAAAACTTGCCCAACAACAGGATCATAAAATCTCTCGATTAAAGAAATTATTGTGCTCTTCCCAGATCCCAAAACACCCACCACTGCTATTGTTTGTCCCCCATTGACCTTGAGACTGAAATTGCTAAGCACCATCACTTCAGGGCGAGTTGGGTAACAGAAATCAACATTTCTGAGCTCGATGCTTCCATAAACATTAGGGGGTTTAAGACCAGTGTTATCATCTGGATCGATCTTCGGCTCACGGTCAATGATTTCGAATACTGATGTGAGGGACTTCCGCCGTTTGAGAATATAAGGAGCAAGGCCAAATGGCTCCACCAATGCAAAAGTGGCAAAAGAAAAAACCATGTACTCTTTAAGTGCTGTAGCTATCGTGAGACGGCCATCCTTGACTGAAACCGCAGTGTACCAAAGGAGAAGAGCATTACAGGCGAAAAGCAGGAACTGCGAGAAGCCAAAGGCAAAACCAATGCCAATTCCATGAAAAAAGCTCTGCTTGAGTATTTTACCTAGCTGCAATCTGTACAGTTCCATCACCTTGTTACCAGCACAATATGCCACTACAGTATAAATGTTTCTAACTGCATCTTCAAGGACCAAAGAGGCCTTCCTGTGCATCTCCTGAATTCCCCTTGAGAACCCAGCAAGCCACATTTTCTGCAAGTAGACAAAAATGGTCACTCCCATGTTTAATATAAACCTTATGTGATCTCATATTGCAGGTCCTAAATTCTATGGGACATTATAAGTATAGACCAAAAAAATCACACAGAATGTTGGCACTCTCAAATCATGCAAGCAATGAGCACACAACAGCAGGTAAAACACAAAGCGGTCAAGTTGTTATTTTAGATATCAATAAAAGAAAAGGAAAAAACTCAAAAAAAAAGAGATGATTACAGAGATAACAATTGCAAGTCATTGCCTTAAATATTCCATTAATTTTTTGCATTACACTAATACATTAATTATTTTCAACAAACATAAATCAGTTTATTCCTAAGAAGTGAAAGATTTAGCGGAGAAAAATAGTTACCTTGTCCCAGCATTAGTCGTGTTGTATGTGTGAAAAATACCTTTTAACACTTATCCCTTTTAGGACCCCCTCCTTTGCAGATTAAGTTAGTAGCAAAATAGATGGACCAAGCTATTCCTAACCCACTTCAACCCAGGGTAAACTATTATAAGCATAGTACAATTTACTCCATGCTTAAGGGGAAAAGTACAGCTGGCCTACCTCTCAAGATGCATGCTCCACTGAGAAAAAGTAGGTCAAGAGAGGGTGCTTAGTAAGCATATTTGGATTAAGTGGTTAAAGGGGGCCTTATTCACTCTTAACTCTGAACCAAAGGCAGCCTAAAGGTCTATACTAAACAAGAGAATAGTCCCTACAGGCCTGTCTGGATTCCTAGATGATTTATCTGTAGAAAAATCCATTTACAGCTAAAAAACAGGGAGTCTAAGATGCCATTAAGAGGGAGTGTTTCACCATTAGGGGAAAATTTTGTTCTTAAGAACCCCTATAAGAAAATCGCATTTTGAAATGATTTATCTTTTCTAGGATATTACGTTCTGTGGGAGTTTCTTCCTTCCTTATGATTGAAACTAAGATAGGTATCTTAGTTCCTTCTTTCCTCGGTCCATCACCTCTCTTCCGAGTCAGTTCAGAGGAATTTATTCACGGAGCACCCTTGTATTGATGCCAAGTATGGATGTCCAGATAACATATTCTTGGAATTATCCATTTAGATGAGCACTAAGTAGAGGTTATTGATGAGAGAAACAGGGTTTTTTTTTGTTTTGTGAAACTTTCATACTTCAGTCCTAAAAGAGCATGAACACCATAAATCACCATTTAAGATGAACACACAATCCCTATTTTTTTCGAGACTAGAGATCTAGGAGCTCCGTCATTTCATCAAATTCATTTCTCCAATCTCTCTCTCTCTCTCTCTCTCTCTCTCTCTCTAAATTTTCTGCCATTCATAGAAATTATTGGAAGACAATGCATTCGGGCATCCAACGCTGAATGAGTATTTATGTAGGGATAATTCAAACTTCTCGAATGTACTTGTTTGCTCAAGGCTACAGATTCAGGCAACCCACCAAAAAAACCAAAATTCAACCACTCCTAATCCTTAGCACTGCAATATTGTTGAAACAGCCATGGTTACGCCTGTTATCTCAGCATTTTTCCCAACACTGACAATCATGTAAACTTACTTATAAAATCATAGTTTAACAATGGCCAGAGAACGTGAAATCAGCAAAATCACAGTCCTACCTTCCCAAATTGTTCTCATATCCTCACAGAAAGATGACCCAGATTAATTGGAAGGTAATAGAGCCCATGAAAACAACCTTATAAGATAGACTAAAACCCCATTAGTGTCTTATACTGAATCATTTTTCTAATTGTGTTCACTCCCTTGATACTACAATTGAAAACCATACCAAAGATTGTTATCCTTATATAAAATGCATCAACCCAAGGACATGGAAAGCAAAGGAAAAAAGGCCTACCTCAGACACCAAGTAGATGCTAAGTATGAACATATAAAGCTAACCTGTGCAATAGCAGAAACTATAAGGATGGGTAGGGTTGCCAATGCAACAAGAGCCACTCGCCATTCTAGCAGCATCCCAATAAGAAGGGCAACAACAACTGCAGCAGTGTCCTGTATGAATATAGATAGTCGGTTGCTAAAAGCAGCACGGACAAATGTTGCATCGTTCGCCAAACGCATGGATAACATGTCTGCACTGTTCTCTTCTTCGTCAAACCATCCAACTTCATTACGCAATATTGCTGGAAGAAATTAGAGATTAGTTGGCATGCATGTTTTCATGGAACTTTCATCAGATGCGCCATAATAAGTTTATGCGAAAAGAAAATTTTCTACAATATAAAGACAATATCAGTTACCTGAGAACATCATCCTTCTAACTCGCTCAGTCATCTTCTCCCCCATTATACCAAAATAGAAGTGCTGTAAAAAGTTGGCGACCACTGTAATAATGCCCATACCTGCAATGATCAAGCACCATTTGTTCACTTCGTTCCGTATATCCTGGACATCAATTCTGTAGTACGCCGCCACTATCAGTGCAATGTTGTAAGCAAGAAGCGGATTAAATGAACCAAAAATTGCAGCACCGGTGCACCCTAGAAGAGCATAAAGCCATTCTGCAAAACTAAGCTCTGCAAGCTTCCAAAAGGATGGTGGTTTGCGGTGCTGCAAGTCCTTCGTCTCCCTCTGTTTAGTATGCATGTCATCAAACTGATTAACAGGACGGCTAAATGTTTTCGAGTGAGAACGTTCATTTTTAGGATCAGATGTTAAGAGTGGAGAAATAGGTGATTCTGGATCTGAAGCATTTGAGGATTGTCGATTTACAGAATGAACATCAATTTTGGGAAGCTCAGGCAATCTCATTTCCAAACTGTCCTGTCTTTTGATGGATGGGGCTCGTTCTGCTGCCACCAGGGACATCCCATTTTCCGCCATTTGCTCTGAAGGTGGGCTGTGAACCTTCGGTGATTCATGAGAGTTGTAACCAGAATCTTGCTGCCGAAGTGCACCATGTGCTCTTTGAAGAGAGGGTGATTTTGCCATCTTAGGAGACGATGAATCTTGAAAACTGTGGCTTGCTGACGAATCCCTTTCAATTTGGAAAGTTGCAGGCTCTTTGTAATTCCTGATAGGTGTCCTGAGAAAGGTAAAGAAAAGTCTCTTGACATTTACTCAGCTTGATGCATTGAATGAGCAATAACCATGAGCATATAACAAACCCATGCATCAAGTGAACTATATAAATGACTGTTGGATTGGTCAAATGGACAGTGACTTGATATGAGATGCAATGCTTCATGATTTTAACAATTAAAAAAATGCATAGTGATGACACTAACAATGCGATCAACTACCCAACTTTCAGGAAATATAACTGGTAGATCCAAAAGCTTTTACTTCACAAAACAAGTAGAAGATATGAACAAATTCTAAAAGCTGCAATAGCTATTATTTTCCATTATTTAAGCATGTATGAGGTTCGCTAAAAAAAAAAGAAGACAAGTATCAAAAGTAAAGGAACATAAAATATGAAGTTGCATACTGGATATTGTGACAATATGATAAAGACCAAAGCTTAAATAACAAAATATGTATCATGTTCTCAAACTACTGAACTACAAACTTTTCTCATAATGCTCAGCCAATCTGAGAGCTAGATCTCTCCCACAGAAGTTGGAAAATCAATTTCTGTACAACGATTCACCAGGTGTAGCAAAATATTTCACTCTACCCTGAACGCTTTGGTTAATTGATTTCTATGAGAGGAAGAAAAACTTCCTAAGCCTGGCATAAGGAACTTGATAAAGTCCTTTCCACTCTGTACAAAGCAGCAACGATAAAACATCTGTATACAAAAGTATATAGCAGTCAGCAGCTGAAATTGTCTGCAATAATATGAAACAAGATTATCTAGCACCGGATTAAATTTCACATGAAGAAGCCACCATTCAGTATCCTAGCACTTGTACTACTTCAAGTTCACCTCATGTTGAGACATCCTTCCACACTCCCAAGGGACATGGAAAAAGTCCCTTCCATGAGAGACATTATGGCCATGCTCAACACTCAACCTCTAGTGTATCTAAAACACAGCACTGTTTCTGACTTTTCAGAAGAGTGATGGTGTGAAGCCAAAAGCATGTGTACTCCAGGTAATGCATCTATCTGACTTCGCCAAATAACCAGCTAGCCCGAGATGCAAAATTCCCACGATGATTGTATATATCAACAAGACACGATGACTTTGATGTTATCTAGACAATCTTCGTCCGAAAGAACTTATACATACTCAACAGGTCCCCATACCCTAGTCTTCAATTAACCATACCACAAGCAATACTTTGCAAGGACCATTCAGCAAGCAAATAATTTTATCGCTCATGCTTACTTTGTGGCAAATGGTTCACATGCAAGGCATCTCCAGATACATTAAACATTGTATATTTCTTTATGATTGTGCATGATCAAACCATCGTACGTATTAATCCCTTACCAAATACCTTGCCAGAGTCATTCCTAAGCTTCATCTAACAAACTCGAACCATCCTAATTTTTTTACGTTTACTTTAGCATCCCCATAATTGCCATAACCATCGTACATTCTAGATCTTTCCACGTTGCCTGGCATTCCAATTCAACAAAAGAAAACACTAAGAGAAACTTTCCTTTGAAAAATCCAGGCTCTAGATGATACTCAAAAACAGAACTACATTAAGGATGTTCATATAAATCCATCCATATTTCTTTTAACCTATCTATAAAAACCCTCATCGATCTATTTCGTGATGAATCATAATGCATTCAACAATCTTGGGTAATCTCTGACAAGGATTCAAAAGCCCTGAGACTGTGCCATCTTGGTTTTTCCAAGGAACTGGGCACACCACATCATGACACTTGGGAGAATGAATGCCCCATCCTATCCTGGTCTCCATCTCATCCTAGACTTGTCCCAACATGTGGGATGGTGCCCCGCCCAGACATGTGGGATGGTGCCCCATCCAGACATGTGGGATGGTAGGATGCCCCACCATCCCACCGGGTCTTAAATCCTTGATCTTCGGTGCTTCGTTCGATCTGCATCAAAATCTCCATGTGTATCCCACTAGAGGAACATTTTATTGATTTTGCATTGTCATAAAAATATCCCAGCATCGATCTCCTGATGCAATTGCATTAAGAAGCAGATGGTGCAGAAAATGACGGAGGCCAAAGTCAACAAGCCCTCATGAACCTTGCCCTTCCCTAGAGCCATGATTAAGGACAGCATGATCCTGTTGTTGCATTCCATCTGCGCCCTTGATTGTGCCACCTCAGAGGTGCCTGTTTTATCATGTACATATAGCAAACACCAAAGGCCACTTGTTGAATATACCAATAGGACACTTATCAGCTGGTATATGCTGCTACCAGTTTGACCTGGACACTCCAAATTTTGGGTCTTTTGATGGTCAGACACCTGAAAAATTGGATTTTTTCGCACTTCTAATGAAAAATTTTAGATTTTGACATTATAAATAGCAACCATCCTATCAAATTTTATCAACTTAAGGAGCATTGATGCAGCTCATTGTTTATGATATGCATATACCAATACATATTTACACATACATATATTTAATATAAATACATCCTTGTGTCTAATTCTTTAAATATAGACAAGTCCTCGCATCCAATTCTTAGAAGATTCCTGTGTTGGATTCTTTTGGACACTCTTGACACCCATATCATGTGTCCAAGTAAAATTGGCTAATACAAGTCCATATTGGTCAATAATACACAATACAACCAGGTATTGATCAATAGGGCCCCCTTAAATGTATATTGTAGGGATGGGTATGCACAAATGATACGTTCCGATGGCTAGACCAATGTGTAAACTCTTTTTTTTTATATTGAAGCTATACCACTTGAATATAGGAATATGAATAGACAGTTAAACAAATATAATATTGAAAAAAATTGTCCCTTACTTTTTTTTTGGTACAATGGCGGCTCACACGCGAGGGGTGTGGGTGCAGCCAACAAAATCAGAAAAGAGAAAATGATACAGAGGATAAGGCGCAGACACGTGGTCTTCCCAGGTGAAGCCTCCATAATGGTGAGCCGCGAAGGAGGCCACCCAGTCAGCAGTGCTATTCGTCTCCCTATAGACATGTATGGCCCGACAGAGAAAAAAAATTGTCCCTGACTTGGATGGTACATATATACATAAATAGTTACAACTATGCAAGAGGAAAGTAAAGCACAATGGTTTCACAATCATCCAAATTAATAACATGCAGGTGCTTGGATGATGTTATAAAGCCAGGGTATGCTTTAACTAGTGTAAGTATTGACCCAACAAACAAGCCATCTAGAATACCTAGCAAATGAATTAAAAATGATGTTGACTTTAAATTGACAACCATATAACAAACACTAGAAAGTTAAGTGTACTGGTAACTTTCAAAACGGACAGGTATAATAAAAACTAAGGGACTACAGTAAACTAGGTCTACAAAATTCTTCACCATAGCATGAAAGGATACCAAACGACTTTGAACAGAAGGTTGTCTTAGTGTATAAGTACCTCTTAGGAAGCTTTGCTGCTTCCTCACATCTTAGTAGTTCTGCATAAAGGCCATCCAGATTCAGCAATTCATCGTGTGTGCCCATTTCAACAAGTTGACCCTCCTCCATCACTGCAATATAATCAGCATTCCTTATAAGGCTAAGTCGTCTAGCAATTATAATAGTGGACCGTCCCAACATGAGAATATCCAATGCCTCCTGAACAGCTCTTTCTGCCTCAAAATCAAGGCCACCTGTGACCTCATCGAGTAGAAGAATAGATGGGTTTGAAAGCACAGCCCGAGCAACAGAAAGCTTTATTTTTTGTTCTTCAGTCAATGCCAAACCAGCCCTACCAACCTGACATGCATTTCACTCAATTAATGAGTGGGGGCAAATTGATATAGAGACTCAGTTAATTAGGTTGAAACATATTCTACATACCTGTGTATCATATCCCTTTTCAAGTGAACTGATAAATGTGTGTGCATGTGCTGTTTTAGCAGCCTCTTCAATTTGATCAAATGTCGCAGATCTTCCATAGGCAATATTTTCCCTGATGCTCAAACTTAACAAAGCTGGCTCCTGGGTGACTAGTCCTATTTGGCTTCTTAACCACACTAGCTTCAGGTTTTTTATATTCTCACCATCCAAAAGAACTTCACCTGCACCAAAAGGTAAGGAAGCCTTTCAACTCTTCAGTCACGAGTCCAAGAAATGCAGATTCAAATGGTAAAAGGGGGTTATCAAATTGATCACAATAATACCTAACGTAGGATCATAGAAGCGCTCCATAAGAGGAATTATACTGCTTTTTCCTGAACCATTCCTACCAACAAGAGCCATAGTTTTTCTAGCAGGTACAGTTAGGTAGAAACCACTTAAAATTGGAATCTCCGGACGTGATAGATAGCTGAAATATACATTCCGGAATTCAATGTTTCCCTGTACTGAAGCTAAGGTATTCCCATCCTGATTGACAGTGGAGGTTGAACGGCTTATCATCTCGTAAAGTCTATAAGCTGCAATTCTCCCTTGTTCAAATGAGTAAAAGTTTGTGGCTGCTTGATTTAATCCACTGTAAATGACAAAAACATAAATAAGAAAAATGCTATGCTTGAAAAATAAAATAAGATTTACACTTTAAAAGACAACAAATGCTTACAGGCCCTTAGCAAAAAAAAAAAAAAAAAAAAGCTTACAGGCCACTCAGAATTACAGCGAACAGAGCTGTTATAATTTCACCACCATTAGCTTTTCCGTGTGAAATAAGGAACCTTCCAACCCAAAGTTGTAGAGCACAAGAACATATGGCAAGTCCATACGTGAATCCAAGACCAAGGCCTTGCACAAGACTTATCAATATCCCATACCGCAGTGTTGCCTGAAGTGATGTAGCATATGAATACTTCGCCAGAGTTTCATTTGTGAACGCATACATAGTCCTGACATATGAGATTGCCTGCATAGTTTAATAATATATCATCAGTTTATCAACAACTGCCATGCCACATCTTACCAGACCAACTTATCACCTAATAATGATCGTATTCAAAAGTACATTCTGGTATTACTTGTTTTGCAACATTAACTGCATATCATTTGCACTATTACAGCAAAGGCATTCTGCTGTTAATAATTCATAATGCAACTGGTGAATGCATTTTGCTACTGTTATTAATTCATTATTGCAAACTGCTGCTATTAATTTCTACCTCAGAGAGAGAAGTCCCAAACTTCACAGGCCATCATAACAGAAAAAAGAATAATTCAACAGCATATAATATTTCAACAAGTCTGACCATAGCAAGAACTGATATCATAATATAACATCCAAAAAAAAATAATATCAGAAGGGAAGGGCATGAAAAACAAACATATATACAATTGTAACTACAGGAAGTGATATTTCTATATATATGTAAAAAGGTACTGGTTAAAAAAGTCCTCTAACAAAATTTACTTATCCATAGATGGTACAGAAAAGAGTTGTCCATAGCAGCAATATCACCTAAGTTTCTTGTGACAAAGATGACTTGTTTCCAGAGTAGCCATAGGACATTGTCTGCATAGCCAATAATACATTGCTACGTTCTTAACAAGTTCATACATATCTGCGCAAAGCATCATGGTCCGACTAATCAATGAAGTTAGCTAATTGATTGCAGATTTTGTTCATGCAATCTCATAAATTGGGTTGTTGAGTTGTTGTTAGGACCATGCATAAGTATCTTATTTTAATTATAATCTCTGGGAATGCCATTTGGTACTGCAACAATGCCCCAATAGCTGAGATTAAATATCATGCTTAAGTGAAAAAACCAGCATACGTCTCCTATTCAAGTACAAAAGCCAAAAGAAAGAGAGAACACAGCATGATAAAGCGGTCCATAAGCTTAAACACATGACCTGTTTAGAGACAATTACAATCAGCAAGCTTTCTAGGAAAAGAAAGTTATTGGAAAAAAGGTAGGAGTCTTTACTGGTCAGCTGTATTTTTTTGTGCACAGGAGTGATGATGAGTTATGGTTTTCAAGGAAACAGATAAGCTGGAAATGGTAGTGTTTTCAGTTCTAGTGTGAGCTAAACGAGAAAAAAGCAATAGCAAGTGGCCAGCTGCCCAGCACCCTTGTGCATGGATCTGGGTTCTATTGATAGGGATTTCTATGAGTGAACATTAGGCCCTCTTCAAAGCCTGGCCAACAACAGAATCCTCACGGCCACTACCTTCGAGGAGAGGGGGTGGGGGGTTAATCACAGCAAGCTCCTGAAATTGGCAAAAATTAGATCATACAAGATGATCAAGCAGTGTCTTGAAAGCTGTATCAATTTTAAATAGTTAAGCAGTTTGATTTTATGTACTTAATCTTTTTTAATATATTTATAATGATAATAGCAGATAGTTGTTGAGGTAAAAGTGAATGAGACATACTCAACCGAAAACAAATTTGACTATCAGACAGAGACAAAAGAAACAGACACACCACTAACTTGTGGTGGACTATGAAACTCATAATAGTAAATGCTCGTGAATTGCATCGAGAAAAACCTGTTCAGCTATGCTCGCTGCTTCAGCATAGGCATCTTGAATATTTTCAGCAAGCCTGTGGAGAAATATATTTGATATTCCTCCTGCAGCAACAATGAATGGGCCAGTGCCTAGTGTCAGAAGTGCAATCTGCCAACAGTTGATCAATCCAATGACCAGACCACCAAAAAATGTAGCCATGTTATGGATATAGTTTCCAACCTGTAACATGGTTGCACCCAATACCAAAGACAAACACATTGGATGAGAATTCAAATAGACTAATCAGATCTTACAATAAATGTATTTTTACATGCTACAGATGAAACATGTAGGAACAAAAATATCTGTCCACAGCATGAAAAGATAGTCCAGCTCATAAACATACTTTCTCACTTAGTGCAGATTGAATGAGCAACACATCACTCAATACTTGACTAACAATGTCTCCGTTGTTCCCGTAAGTATCAAAAAAGCTCATGTCCTGGTTCAGCAGGACCTGGACATACTTTGACCTGATGACTGCAGTCTGCCTCTCTCCAGTAAGAATCCAGCATGAGACCTCTATAGAAACAATCAATTCAGCATATGCATCAATAACATATTTAAATAATAAAAAGGTTGGATGACAATAATTTGACCTTACCTATCCAACCAGCAACAAAAACACCAGCAGCTATATAGACAATGTAGAGAGCATGCTGCAAGTGGAGAAGAACAGCAAATGAGCAGGGTAAAAACTATTGATCTTACACTATGATCAACTCTGGAAGGGTGACTTTTTCTGAACACTCAGCATACAAATAGAACAGGGATATTCAAAGATGGAGCAAGAATGCATACATCAGATGATCAGAAAATCTCAATGAGAAAAATTGAAATGAAGAAAAAAAAATTTCACAATGAAGAATTTTTTTTTTTCACAATAAACATAGTTATAGGAATATAATTGCTAGAAAGAGAAAAGATAGAGGAAATAGTACATACCTATGACAAGAAATGAACAAACAATACACAGTACAGGAAATGGTTTGTACATTTCAAAACATGATATTAAGAACATGTGGAAACTATGCACATCAAAGGAAAGGACACATACCTTACAACCCCCCCCCCCCCCCCAAAAAAAAAAAAAAGAAAGAAAAAAGAAAAATCCGGGGGTCACAAAAATAAAAAAGGGCATATCTAAATAATAAGTTGATAAAAAATAAAACTAAAAGTGGAATTAGTACTGACCGACACCACCCTTGTAATTCTTACAGAATTTAATGTTGTAAAAATAGAATATGTAAAGCAAAATGTACACAAACAGTTCAAGGAAATTCTGAATTGTAGGACTAAATAAAGTTTCCCATGATCTTATGAGAATATCTCAAATTAAACATAAATTGTGAAACAATGGAAGTATCAAAATATTTTATTGGCTTTTACTTGTAGTTGATTGAGTGTATATATGTCCAATAAAACACCATGGAAAGGCAAAAAGGAGAAAAAAAAACAACGCCATTTGGACGATAGGATTAATCTGGACAGATGAATTCCAAACTTAAGCAAACTATTTGTGCAACTTCTACTCTATCACATCTTCTCCCTTATAGGTAGGTCATTTGTAGGCATGTTGATCCATATCTTACCAATGTAGCACTCCTAAAATCTTCCTTGTATGGAAACATTATTCTTTGATGACTTCCAGGCTGCTATGATTATTGCACCTAAAATCTTCCTTGTATGGAAACATTATTCTTTGATGACTTCGGGGCTGCTATGATTAGTGCACCTAGCTCAGCAATAGTAGATCACTTCAAACTTATTACTTGACTTATTGCATCCATCAATATGGATTTCCTTGCAGTTGTTATCAAGAAATATAAATAAAACTTCAGCTTCAATAGAGTTGCTAACTCCGATACTTGGAAAACACTGTCATCATAACTGAAGTCGCACAAAATGCCCTGACTGCCAATAAGTTCAACTTGAAGAAAACATACTGAATTTAAAATACAATTAATGGATTTGATAACTCCTTAGCATTTACTGGGCATATTCTAGGCTCATCTACTACAAAAGTCTCCTGTATACATATAAAAACTACTGAGGTTAGGCCTTAATTGCCAGAGGTGAGCACCTGCAGGAGTGAGTTGGGGTGCGAGTGCAAGGAACTGGATATTTAAAAACACCTCTATTAAGTAAGCATTTCGAAGTGGGTGAGGGTTCAAGATTTTGGAAAGATTTTGAGTAGGTGTGTTATCCTAGATAGAAGATTCTGGCTGCCAAGGGATGGACCACAACCATATCGAACCCTTCTTATCAAACACATTACTAGTTGTGCATTTTTTTCTCAGAATTATGTCAAAAAATTCTTGCAGCAATTTCTATTTTTATCATGGGCTTTATTTCCCACAAAAGAAAAAACATTTGGCAAGTCATACCTAAAGCTATCTAATAGGACATCCTAAAGGAAAGTAACTAGATGTCTTTCGAAATAAAGTTTTTAATTTGGCAAAACTTTGGGCTTTACTCTTTCTTCGAATTAAACAAGGGAAAGGGATTATCTCCTTCATCAAGAGGTAGACTCGAAATTTTTGGGAGATTTTCTCAATGTCCCATGTTCCTTTTCCTGTGTAGAATGCCTTTAAACCTCATTTTCTAGTTCACATGGTAGTCTTAATAGACCACTGTTTTTCTTAATACCAAATTCACTACACGAAAATAGAAGAAATTTTTATGAATCTTGCAATTTAATTCACCATTCAATCTTATTTAGTTATATAGGTAAGAAACTCTTGCAAAAATGGTGTTTACTATGATGGATAATATCTTGATCCATAAGGCAAACCTGTGGAGATAAAATCTTATAACTGTAATGAATGACTTCTAGCCCCATCCAAAATAGATGTTGAAAAGAAGATAACCAGGCAGATAGGAGAAAACAAACTGGTCATTGGTAATATAATCTACTGACTGACAAGAGTTTCCAAATTAAAGAATATTCTTCAAAGCAACAACACGATGTCTAAAGTAAATAAAGTTATGGATACAAGCCACGTGTACAAAGGGTGTGCACACATGTAAACCATGTAAGAATTAAATAAATACAACAAGCATGATAAAGCTTCTGTCATGTTTTGGAAACTGAAGATGCTTGTGTATACAAGGAAGTTGATAATTAACCCAATTTTCCTTTATAATACTAGCGACTAGGCGAGGCAAGGTATAGTATGGTGCAGGATAATAAGAGGCAAATATACCATCAGATAGCAAAAACGCAAGAAAAGGTATTAAAAAGAGTTTCCTATCGTGGATCAATAATCTAGTGAAGGAACTGACAAGGAAGAAAGAGATGCCAAAGTGGATTTGCATAGCCCATCAAAATTCTAAAGACGCGTACAAGCAAAAATATAAAGGAGAAGTTTCCTAATTGGAGTCTCCTAAATCACACCATGCCCATAACCCACCTTAAACCCTAATGCATCGATTTACCGAAATAGGCAAACTCGGAACAATCCTCATGTAAAAACCGCATATCACTATTACAGACAATGAATTCGAAAGCTGATTAAAGTGGGAAAAGAAAAGAACGAAATCATCAACACAGAAACAGGATGATAAACCATAAGAAATAAGAAAACGATAGACTTTTTGTTTCTCGTATCACATACCTCCTTGAACTTATGGAACAGCACATCTCCATGGCCATGCATGTCGGAACTAAGGCTCTCCGAATTGAGCAAGTTGATGGCCCTCCCGAAGAAGTGCAAGTACACGACGAGCGCCATCCCGTGTGCCGCCGCAGCGAACGCCCCGACCGTCATCAGGACCCAGTCGAGCCCGTCGGCGCACGCGAACAGCCTGGAGAAGGGCACGGCGGCCGGCGGCGGCTCGATCTCCTCCACGTCGTCCACCGGCCCCTCGTCCTCCACCTGCACCGCCTCCACCCCGGAGTCCGTGAACGGCGACGGCGACTCCGGCGGCTCCGACACCTCCGACACCGGCGTCAGCGGCTGCATGTGGGGCGGCGACCACCCGAACAGCCCCCGCGACACCATCATCCTTTCCCCCCAACCAGAGCCCCCTCCCCCTCCTCCAAAACCCTAAACCCTAGCAAGCCATCGAAAACCCTAGAAATCTCCCAGATCTCGGGTTTCTCCTCTTCCTCCTCTTCGATTCGTCTTCTCCGATGCCTCCGAGTCGCTGCCGAGATGAGATGCCGTCTTTTCCTGGGCTCTCACTTTTTCCCCTTCTTCTTTATAGCGGTTCTTTCTTTTTTTTCTTTTATTAAATCGATCGAGCGAGTCGCCGAGACGAATAGGCCAACGAATCGGGGACTCGGTCAAAGGAGGCGGGAGGGAAGAAGAAAGATATTAAAAGAAAGCAAGAGAGAGAGAGAGAGGGCGTCTCGCGCACGCGAGAAGTCGGCAACTGTCGGAATTGGAGGCTCTTGTCCGTCTTCGGCTGCCACGGCCAGTTCCTGGAGTCGGCGATCAAGGCGACGAGACGGGAGAGGAGGAAGGAGGGGAATTCGCTGTCCGCCCTTGATGGCTCATCTGGGGCATCATCGCGGTGCGCTTTTCTGTGGGCCCGTTCTGGTCCACCGTTTGTGTAAAGAAATGTTTTGGACGCACGGAATGGACGGCGGAGATGGGATCTGATGGTCCTACGGCGGGGTTAAATTACTTTCTCTTACCGGTGTGGGGCCCGCATGCTTTTGGTCCGGATAAATGCTGAGAGAACCTTGACATGGTATCCCGTATGACGTGTCGAGCTTGTGGGCCTGGAGGTGGTAGACGGGCCACGTGAGGGAGTGGGTATACGTTTGGGTCTGATGTCGGTGTGGGACTAGAACAAGTGGGTGGGGGGAGACCGGCAACGGTCGTGAAATACGGGGTGACCGGGTATCTCCGGAAGGTAAAAAGGTTAGGGCGGAACAGAGGGAAAGGTTATTTCGGTAAATTACCGGATTTGGGAAAACTGTAGTAAGCGTAGGTAAAGGGTGGTTCTATATACACCCCCCCTATTGCTTAGGACACCCCCCAAAAATTAAAAAAAAATTAAATACTCTCTACACCCCCCCCCCATTTGCTAAGGACACCCCTAAAAAATTAAAAATTCCTAAATTACCCCCCACCCTCCCCACCCCCTCACCTAAATTGCTCTCTACACCCCCCAAACCCCCCCCCACCCCGCTCTTCCCCTCCAAAACACCTCGCCAACGCCCAAAACCCCCCTCGTTCCCCCTTCTCCCTCTCGTCGCCGGCATTCTCCCGATCTCCGACCACCTCGCCGGCTTCTCCCGGAACCACCTCGCCGGCTTCTTCCGAAATTTTTTTTTTCACGGTTCGTGCTCCGTTCGGCACTGGATCGCCGAACAAAAAGCTTCTGTTCGGCTGAACAGTGCCGGACAGAAGCCTTCTGTTCGGCACTGTGCAGCCGAACAGATCTGTTCGGTTGAGGGTTGCCGAACAGAAGGCTTCTGTTCGGCACTGTTCAACCGAACAGAAGCCTTTTGTTCGGCGATCCAGTGCCGAACGGAGCACGAACCGTGAAAAAAAAAAATTTCGGAAGAAGCCGGCGAGGTGGTTCCGGAAGAAGCCGGCGAGGTGGTCGGAGATCGGGAGAATGCCGGCGACGCGAGGGAGAAGGGGGAACGGGGGAGGAGGGGTTTAAGGGGGGTTTGAGGGGTTTTTTTTTTTTTCTTTTCAAAACGAAACGGAGGAGGAGGAAGGGGGGTGTATGAGAAAATTTCAAGGGCAATATGGTAATTACACTAAAGGTTAGTTTGGGTATTTTTTTTTGGTTTTTGGGGGGGTGTCCTGAGCAATAGGGGGGTTGTATATAGAACTACCCGTAGGTAAACGGTGGTCCCGCTCTGGTCCACCCGACCCGCTCCGCTTCCGAGTCGCTGTCCGCTGACCTCAACAAATTTACTCGGTTCGTTAATAATACTGTTTGCTACTTTACAGTGTTCCAGAATTCCAATTCTCAAATTACATATTTTTGGATCGGACCTGATATTTGATAAATATTATGTTCTATTTTCAACAGCATTTAGTATTTACAAGAAACGAAGTAGCAATATCGAAAATATAGTATACCGAGCCAAACAGTACACAGCAAACTATATCATACCGGTTCGGTATCGATATATAATATTAAAAACATACTGACATTCGGTACATGAAATTGATTATATACCTACTGTATCGATACAGTAATAAAATGGTACGAATATAGAATTCGGTATCGTAATGACATATTTTAGCATAGAACCTGTTTTGGCCCAACTTAAATGGTTTTACTAGCACCATTTCAAACATGAGTCAACTGATCGATGAAAAGGATCATCTTCATCAAATTACCTCCTCTTCAAGGCTCTGTCTCTTAAAAAACATGAGCGATGCTTGCCCTCTCAAGCCACCGCTGTCACCCTCCTACCACTACCCACCCAACAGTAGAAACAAAACATTGTCAACCGTCCGGGTCAGCGATTCACTAGCGGTTCAAACCTTTTTAGTATATTCCGGATTTTAAGTTGGTCCTGACAGGTTGACCGGGTCGATCTGGTCGGCTCGTTCGGGTCAACCCAATCAACTTATTCAGGTCAAAGAACATTTTTTTTGATAAAAGCGTCAAAGAACATTGCGAGCAAAGATGGCTATCGTGGCGGTTTAATTTTCCGTTTCCTTGTCTTATGTGGCAGTTGAAGGTCCGTACTGTGTAAATAGAGTAAGTGAGTATTGATTGCACCCAGATCACTTTCATTATACCACATTAGCAGTTGGGAATATGTAAGTGCTGTTTAATGACTTTCCATAATGAGCTTGCTTTAAGTTTCTAACCCTGGAGTATCATTCTCTTGTTTATTTCCTCATAACTACATATAGACTTATAAAACCTCATGGATGAACCGGGCTTCCAAACTTTCTCATATTAAATCTAACATGTGCTTCCATGCTTCCCTTTCTTATGATGTTCCATATCTACTTCAACTCTCTGCAGAATCCACGTAACATCCCAATGCTCCCACACCTGCTTGGTTGGGAAGAGGTTCATATTCAAATAATAAGAGCCGTCTTTCGAATGGTGCTTCAATCATCACTTTCTAATTAAGATTTTATTTGGCTATTCCTCTCAATCTTTGTTTTCTTTTTTTTATATATTCTTCAAACTCTTGCCAATCTTTTATTTATGGAGCACTCTTGAGCCCCTACTTTGCTGCTGCAGCGCATAGATTCAATCTTATCTCTTAGGAGCTCCCACACTCCAGCAACTTCAAAGTGAATTTCGATAGTTGTGTCAACAGATAGAGACAGAAAAGGTATAGTTTTTGTAATCAGAGATCACAACTCCAAACTGTTTGTTGTGGGAGAGCGTCACACATATGACATGACAGCTATTGGGACAAAGTTCAGGGCAGCTTAGGTGGGCATAATCTTTGCGGGGCGTATTGTAGGGACTAACAATATATTCTTGAAAGGGGACTCGGCGATGGTGGTCAAGTGAATTCGGGATGAGGAATGTAGAGGCGATGACCATCCACTGCTCAGGGATATGCGTAGAATAGCGAGAAACTGTGACTCATTTCAAGTTGCTCATGTGTATTGGAAGGCAAATAAGACTGCAGACTAGGTTGCCTCCTTCACTGCTCACCGCTTGGGAGAGATTCGTTGGACATGTTTTGTAGCTACCCCTCAATCCTTACGCTATCTCCTGTCGATAGACTCTGTTGGTTGCACTCATCCTAGAACAATATGAGCAGCCATTGCGCGCGCGCGCGCACAAAAAAAAGAAAAACAGCACCCGTGAGCCTGATCGACAGTTTGCAAGCGAAACCCTGGTCACATTTGGTCCAACCCAATAGGAACCGCAAAAACCAAGCGGTCCGAGTCCTCCAAATTGGGCAGCAGGGACTTTTCAGTAATTTTGATTTAGAGAAGGGAGCGGACATCCAACGGTCTACAAATGGGATAAAAGGATAAGGCCTCCTCCCTCCCCTACTCTCCACCTTCGCTCGCTCACACCCAACGCTAGAAGAAGATATCATGCTCGAGCTTCTCTAACACCACCACCACCCCCTTCATTCTTTCTCTGGCACCGGAACTAGTTTTTCCTTCAATAAATAACTCGTAGGAAATGGCGCTTTTGCAACACGCGCCGGCAGTCGATCGAGCTCTCTTCTTGAATTCTTCTTCATCTTCTACTTCTTTCCATCAGGTAGAAGACTGGCTGACACTTCTTTTCTCGGTTCTCAGTGTTGTATGGTTTGTTCTCTCTTTTATTGGGATATCATTGCTCATTGGCTTGGTTGGATTTGTCCTCTTCGTAGCTTATGCTTCAGGGCCCTGCTTTCTTCCCTGGCCATCTTCATAGGAGAAGGGTTACCTTCGAGGTCAGGGCAGGGGCTTCTCCAATCAGCCCAAAAGGTAGGATAATGAGCTCATTGCATTGTATTTCATGTAAGAATGAATGATATATCATAGTAATTAATCCAATTAGCCATCCTATCCTTATGCTTGTCAGGATGAATGATAATGATACACTCCTGTGATAAATTTGAGGACTTCAGTTTTTGTAATGTTAAAAGCTAAATCTAAATCGAAAAGATTTAGAGAAAAGTTGCTCTCCAAACAGAAATTCACAGAGCTAGTGGACTACTCAGAAATACCAAAAAAAGAATATTTTCATGCTTTCCTTTCCATTTGGATTCGCCATCATCAACCTTATCTCTCTGCATCTTGTTGTTTCACCACAACTATACTTATTGGGAGACTACTAATCTCCTAATAATTGCTTGATGCCATCTGTGTAATTATTCTAAATTGATTTCTGTAAAGTAAGAAAGAATAGAGCAATATCTTTGCATCGAGAATCCACTGACACAATATTTAATTAATTGAAATGGCCAGACATATATGACTCTGGACCCAAGTTGACAAAACAGAACGCAATACTGGTCCAAACCTCACCATCTCATTGAATGGCTGGAAACTGTCATTCTTTAATTCCTTCTCACTGTATCCCTGACACTGCTAGCATGTTAAGCTCTAAAGGAATGCACTTGTTGCAGTCATGAACCTTAGTGCAATGGTAAATATGCTCCATTGTGACTTGGATGTCATGACTCATGAGTTTGAATCACGGAAATAGCTTCTCCGTACACAGAGGTAAGCCTGTGTACATCTGATTCTCCTTAGACCTTGCAGTATCAAGAGGATCGTGCGCCGGCCCATCCTTATTTTTAAGCATGGGAAAGAAAATAAATATCCAACAGAATTATAATGACTGAACAACATGGAGAAAAGATGCAGCGACAACTTGAATAAAGGGAAGTTCCATTAACAAAATATAGCGACTGCCACTGAGAAGCATAAACTCAAGTTTTAATGAAAATGTTGACGTTTAGGAAGTACATTGTGTAGCTGTGCAGTCTGAATATTTTTTTCGGAAGAATGAATGGGAAATATCATGAACAAAGATACAGCAGTTCATGTAAGGGCGTCAAGGTGATAATTTTGTATTTATGAACTCCTGGTTAGTGATATTTTGGTTAGAACTAAGATCAAGTAAAAGGCTAACAAACAGCTTACGAACTGTAAAATATGATTTGTAGCATGCGGTATGCACAACCATTGTGATGTTAGGACTCCCAGGTACTGTATTCTTATGATAGCCATGTGTGGATGGGAAATATAACCCGAATACATCCGATTCAGCTGAGAGGACTTTGGCGGGGAGAGGGAGAAGTAGGAGTGACCAAAGAAGCCCTTGATTCCAGAGTCCTTAGAATTTTGGGATTCAGCAAATCGGTTGCGTATTGTATATGAATGGGGTTGGAGGTGCCAACTCTCAGCTCCAACCCAATAGTATGCAGGTGCCTCGACATTCATTTTCAAGCATATCTTGTGTTCACATACAGGATATGCCATAGATATGGTAGCCATGCATCGAACTGTACCTTCAATGAATGAAAACCTGCAATCTTGCCTTGTAAAAGTCTGCATATTAAAAAAAATTCACCTAATTGTGTGCAATGGCTTGTGAATATATGCATTCTAAATTCCTTTCCATGATATGCTCTTCCTGCATTAAGAAAAACTTTGGCTAGAAGGTGACGTGCTTCAAAGATTGCTGCGATTCTTAGTTCCTTTTCCATTAGAGTATGGAAGGAGATTCTATTGATGTTTTTTACACTTCAGATTGCATTGTAGAAGGACCCGGAAGGCGCCAAGCACTTGCATTAGGAGCAATTACCACTTGCATATCTTTAACTTATGCCAATTCTGCATCATGTAAGTGTTGCTCAAAACTCCTAGCAATGTTCTTCTATGAAGGAGTCTTGCTAGCTTTTTATAATTTTGAGGGGCATTGAAAGCCCACCTGCTAATCGTGCAGCATGTTAGTTCATAGAATAATGATGGATTTCTGAAAAGAACCCTGATATGGCTCAGTTGCAGCAGAGGTTAAGAAAGGATTTCAATCTGTCGTAGACCAGAAGGATGGATATTCATTTCTCTACCCATTCGGATGGCAGGTGGGAATCATTATCTTTTCATGACTTATGTTACAAAGAAAACCTCTGTCCTGTCGATTTAATAATTTTGTATGGGATGTGATATCAGTTAGAAGTTACAACCTCTTATAGATATAAAATGTTATTCCCAGGAAGTTATTATTGAAGGACAAGATAAGGTGCTCAAAGATGTTATTGAACCATTAGAAAGTGTTAGCGTTTACATGGTTCCAACTACCAAGCAAGATGTTCGAGACTTTGGACCCCCACAAGAGGTTTGCTATTTCTTTTTATGCCAGAATGTCATATCTGAGATACTAAAGGGTTGCACCTTTTACCTTGAAGCTTTTCCTTTTTGATCTATGAAACTATATGCTTCCCTAACGAGGTTGTTATTAATAATTTTAGGTTGCTGATACTTTAATCCAAAAGGTTTTGGCTCCTCCTTCACAGAAAATAAAGTTAGTTGAGGCAGCAGAGGTTAGGATACTTTTACTTTCTTCAGTTAATTACCCAGCAAATCACGAGTTTTAGCTCTCTTAATGCGCACATGGTTTTGAAATATCTGTAGAACTTGAATTGTATGGGTTGTGAAAGGAATTTTTTTAATAATTCTAAACATCATGTAGGAATCATTCTGTTAAGTGTTTCAGTTTTCTTGTTCAGGTCTGAGTCTTTTCTTTCCTCATGCGACATATATCTCATGGTTTTGTTGCTATTGATAAGATCAATCAGGTGAACGTATAATTTTGACATGCACTATCTACTTTAACCTATTTGGTTTGTATGATGCCATAGCTGATATTTTCTTGTGTTGATTTGAGTTTTTTAGGGAAACCTGAGCTCTGCATTTATCAAATGTATATATATTACCATGAAGATTTTTCGCCTGCATGCTTTTACTTTTAAGTAATAAGATAAATGACTTCCAGGCGAAAGAACAGGGCAATGAATCATTCATCTGAATGAGTATCAGAAAAGTTTCTCACAATTATTTTCCTAACTTCAATAAGTTGAGCTTTGATCAAACTGTTTTGATTGGTTTAGCAGTGGAAACTATATTCAAATCGGATATGCACACTCCTTTAATAACTTGTACTGCCTTATCACAACATTTGAGTTGGTAAATCTGATTTCATAAAAATGGCTAGAAAAACAGGAGAACATTTCCTGATCTGGCTGTATGAGTGTCGGTGTCAACTTGTATTTTTTTATATTTGGATCATCACTTAAGATGTACTTGTTGAAAATTCTAAAACTACTGTTGCGCGGTTAGAGGAAAGAGAAAATGGCTTTCTTATCCCCATTTCTTGGGTCAGTTATGATGAGATGATTGAATACTCATAGAGTGGATGAGCATCAGAAACTTGTACGTTGGATGCTTCTACAAAGCCTGGACCTCTATCCTGTGCCCACACTGTCCTAACAACATAATTTTGGTAGAATTGGTTTATCGAGACAATCTTAAGCATGAAGAGTATAGTTCTTTAGTCATTTCCAAGCATTTTTGACAGGATACCTCAATATCAAGTTTCTTTTGATGTTCTGGTACTAATTGACCACATCTATGAAAATGCACTTCTTGGCACTTGCATTTGCTTTTCCATGACTTCATCATTTCCCCATGCCAAGACATAGTACTTCCATGCAATTGTCTTGAATAACATTTGATTATACTATTTGGTTGGCAAATCCAATTTATTTACAACACAAATGTTTTCTTTGTGGGGGAGGGGGGAGAGGGGGGGGGGCACTCATTGTAGTCTCATCTTTTAGTTTTGAAGTTAAAAGAAATATATTTCCCTAAAATTCTTGTGAAGAGAAAGATATAGATCATCTGAAAAGTAAAAAGAATTTTCAATTATTAGTTTTAATAGTTTCTGTGCTTAATGTAAGAATTTTGACATAGCTAGTAATTTCGTTATTTATTAATGTACTTAATGCCACAATACGAATCCCATTAATTACTTGTAGATGTTTTTTTGTATTCATGATTATCTTCTTTTAATTGCATTAATTAAATCATGTTTGCTTATCTTTGCGTGTTTTCTGTGATACCACAACCAATAGGGCCCTCTTCCAATATTATAAGATCAGTTTGGTGAAGTAAATCATGATTCTATGAAGTTCAAAATTTTTATGACTCATAATTAGCTTGAGTGCAAATTATGGTTCCTCTAGTCCCTTCAAAGTTACTTATTGATTTTTAAGATAGTATGATGAGTTCTGAGTTCTGATTATCGTAATTAATAGTTAACCACAATAATATCCTTGTTTTCTTGAAAATTCTCGGTAACATTGCTCATACTTGACAATCTTCTATATCAATTAGTAAAGCTACTTTCTCCGATCTATGTTGAAAGTTTTAATTAGGTCTATGTCATGTCAACAATATGATTATATCATTTTGATGTTTCTAGTCATGTTGCTCTGGACACTGATGTCCTTCTATGTGCATACCTGCAACATTTTAGTTGCTCTTCGCACTCAGTCATTCTCATATCAGTTGGCAAAGTTGGCTTCTCCCATTTCTTTACTGAAATATGAGTATTGCAGTTATCTGGCTGAATACTATTTATCCATCTGCTGATCAATTCATATTGATTACATATATTTTTTCTACCATTGGTCATTCTAAAATAATTTAGTTTTGAGCTGCAAATTGTGACAAAATGTTGAATACCTTCATTAACTCCATAAACCTCTGTTCTTATGCTTGTATAACGTAGTTGCTTCTAAATAGCCCTTGCAGTTTTTTCTTCTTCTACACAGCATGTTATCCTTTGCTGGAGTAGTTGCTACTAATGTTTCATGAACAACTGGTTTGTTCTGCTCAGTCTGTGATGTTGTTTATCAATTTAGTATCTACATGTTATTGGCATTGTGCAGGACCTTTTGCTTTCTTTATATTGGTGATTGCATTGTCCCATGCCCACATAGCTGCCATGTTCTTGACACTGATCATCCGCACAGAAATACCAAGTCATTCAAGGTTATGTATGAAACTACAGCGCACCAGGCCCAACTTCCATCCTCATGACTTTAGCTTCTGACCAAGTCTTTTCTACATTAATGCTTGTCACAACTTAACTATTGTCCAGATGCCCTGAGATATTTGGAGATCAACATCTTCCAGTTTGCATCACTTCCCACAATTCAATCGAGAGAAATGTGTTTTCTCAGGCTTAGACACCCTCGACTAGTCTTCTCAGAAAGCCGCGTGCATGCCATTTCAGATTGAACTTATAAAATTCATTTACCAGATAAATCCATCCTGTGATATCAAGATTTTTTTTTAAAATTCAAAATAAAAATTCGGTATCTCGTTTTGTTCATAACTCATCCTAGTGAAGCATTGCTGATAGTTTAACAACTGCTGGTTCTAACCGAAAAGACAGACTATAAAATAAATTCCAGTTTGGTTAGTTTTTCTTGCATACTTGTACATCTCTTAGAAAGAATGCGGTATATGAATGCATTTGTACAATTTTATAACAAATTTGATGTGAGGTCTTACTATTATTATCTTTTGCTAGAGTTAAGATATTTGTACAAAGGTTAACTTATGCAAAGTTGTACTGCTTGACCCAGCATGATGATGATGGGAGAGCTTATTACACCTTTGAGTTCATTGCTCGGGCTCCGAACTTCACTAGACATGCTCTTGGTGCAATTTCCATTGGGAACGGTATGAAGACAATTGCTGCACATAATCTTAAACTGTATCTGTAGGTGAATCGAAATGAACCGATGCCTATATCCATTGCTTATTGTTTGATTACTTGCATCTTCATATTATTCGAGAGTCATCATTGGTTGTATGTAATAACCCTTTATCCAATCAAATATTATGAGGAACACTGAGTTATCCTTGCTATCAGTATGTGGAGCTAAGAAAGTGATGAATCCCAGTGTAATAGATGGAGAGAACTAAAACACCCTGTGGAACTCATTACATCTGTCAGTAACTAGTATGCAGTACAACAATTTATGATAGCTTATTACTTTTGATGAATCCATAGTAGGAGTTGATGATTACCTTCATTCTAATGGCACTCTTGGCAGGTAAATTTTACACCCTGACAACAGGAGCCAATGAAAGGAGATGGGAGAAGATGAAGGATAAGCTGCAGACTGTCATCAATTCCTTTAAGGTGTTTGATGTTTATGGGGGATGAAAGACTATTTTGCTATTCAATTGGTTCTGTATTTTTTTCAAGATTCTCCCCATTTTCAGAGCAAATCATCAGCTTTGCAAAACTGTTTTTTTTTTTTAATAAAAAAAACTCTTACATATTGTCATCTTTCAATATAATCAATGTGCAACACAGCTGAATGATGCTTGTAAACCATAACATCAAGTTCACTGACAAGACAAGCAAAGCATGAGCAAGATAACCCACAAAACCCACCAAGAGAAATTAAAAGCATAAGAAACTTAAGTTCTTTAATATGGAATATTCTCCTCCTCCAAAATTTGTTCCCATTCAACTACATGAGCAAAAGAGAACATTCAAAAGTGTTTGGGGAGAAGGTGGCCAAGAGGATGCGAAGAAGGTGTATTGGATGCCATCTGTGCGGTTATGGGGGCTTTTGAATTTTTCTTCGTCTCTCCCATGCACGTATGCATGGATAAAAATAAAACGTCGACAAGTGCGGAGGACCGGTCGCCAACCCAACATTCTCGGACATCCCTGAAACTATAAGTAGCTCTCCTTTCTCTCTATATATTCTCTCTTCAACTCATATATCGCAGGTTGATCTCGAGAGGAATTAATCAAGCCCAGGAAGAAATCAAAGAGGATGATGGCCTCGTCCCGAGTCCATGTGTTGCTAGCCTCGTGGCTGCTGCTCCTGGTCATAGCTCCAGTGTTGGTTGAAGGAGAAAACTGTGATGAATGCTACGCCAAATGCAAAAAAGACGGCTTCTGGCAAATCTTCTGCGTCCGCTGCCATGCCTGCAAGATTGCTGAGGAATGGCATAGACCAATGCCGCCCAACAGCCCTCCTTTCGAGGACACCTACGATCCCTACTTTACAGGTAATTGCGGGCATTTGTTTGGTCTCACGCCGGCTATGAACCAGGTAGATTTTGGATATTTATATAGGACCAAAAAATCTTGATAATATGTTTCAGCTAACCATTTTGAAAGAGATTCTAAGTTGTTGCAAATCGTATCATAGTCGATCTGGTTCATATACTTTGGATGAATCTTGGGTTTTTGTATAGGAACATAAAATATAAGTAATATTTTCTGGGTAGTTATTTTAAGTGAGATCTTGAGTTGTTATGGCATCTCTTTCCGAATTCCGGTTTTCATTATATCAAATGCCTTCTTCTTCACTGCAGTGGAGCACGCAAAAACGGCAGGACAACCACCGGCACCGGCGCAAGAAGTGGAGAATTAGAAAGACATGATTTGTTTGAAAGGGTCGTGGGCTCCTGTCAATCTCTTAAATACTTCCTCCTGATATCCTCTCCTGCTGTAAACGAAGAGAGCACCAACTTGGTGCTTGTTTGGTCTCTGTCAATTTGTTGTACTTTGTTTTCTTTGCTGGCTTAATAATGGGGTGGGATTTCCCTCTCCTTGTGTGAAAAATAAAAAGTTGAAGAAACTTCTATGAGCATTCTTGTTTATGCATAACGTAAATCAGATGGCAGTTTAACAACAAAAACAATTGGTTGATGAGGTTATGAACAGGATAAAATTTTATAGGAGTCAAGTATATGTTGATCTCATCATACATTTTTCTCGATTCTCATGCATTTGCAAGGCAAGTTACGTACGTGACACTGTTTTTTAGGGCTTGGCCTCCTCCTTTGCATCTTAAATTAGTTTTGTAGACCCATGTTGGACTGATGATGAAAGGAGATCTTGCCAAAAAAATTTCCCAAGGAATTTTTCACAATTCCGACAATGATTTTTTAGTTCCAAGTTAATGATCGAAGGAAAAAAGCTTTCTAAGAAATCATTTTCTTCAAATTCTATTGATGTCATGGTGCTGAAAAAGATTGTAGCTGTTGGATAATCCATAAATTGATTATTGGTTCGCTTGCCAATGAAAAATGAAATCAGGTGTGAAGGTTGTGGATAGACATGTGAAAAAATTATTTTCATCAATTCAAAAATCAAAATTAAAATAAAAGTCATGCAGTCATTTACTCTTCGTTGTCTCGAAATCTAGTTTTTTTTTTTTTTTGTTGCGATGGATGATTCGTACATTTCTAATATGGATACATTCAAAAAAATCAAAAAACAACAAATTTCGGAATGGCCTAGACAGCTTCTTCTCTCAATCAAATATCATATGACCAAATTATGGTCTTTATAAATTTAGCTGGTGGCTCGATTTTTGGATGCAATGGATTTTGTTTTTAAATCCTATTCAGCTCTACTTATAATGATCAACATAGTCTATATCGAATTTGATGATCCTCCTAAACATGTGGCATGTCATATCAATTTGAATTTTGATCAGGAGACCCGCTATCAGAACAAATATGTTACATAAACTTGTTTGTTAGCTTACCCCAGCTAACTTCCATTTTAGCTGGTTTGGTGACCAATCATTTTGACTCGCCAGTTTCACGGGCATGTAGAGTACGAAATCTAAAGGCCAAAGGCCAAAGGCCAAAAAAAAAATTACGTTTCCACATCCCCTGGTCTTATTCCGGCTTCTTTTTACCCACCACATCGGGATTTGAGGAGTATTCATTACGAACCTGAATGATTCTATTAGAAATCCACCTTCTAAAATGGCAATATCATATATAATATATATGAATACAGTCAAAAAAATAATATCATATATAATATATATAAATACAGTCAAAAAAATCAAAAAGCAACACATTGCGAAGGGCATTACGCAACTCCGTCTCTCCCATCTAGAGATGATTCTTTGAGTGGTTGGTAACAAAAGAAGCCACTTAGAATGCTCATTTAAAAAATAACTCCGTTTGGTGACACATAGCTAGTAACTCTCGATATCTAAATTTTAATAAATAAATATTAACAATTGAAGTAATATTATCCAAATAGCATCATCAAATCATTTTATTCAAACAGCATGCGAACGAGGTCAAGTAAAATCAATACTATCATATTTTCTTTCTTCTAATAGATACGTCTGAAATTTTCTTCCCTAAATTTAGGTCCTTAAAAAAAAAAACCGATAACATTCCTCTTTTTTTAACCTATACTCCTCCCACGATGGATTCGTCCAATAAAATTTTTTAGCGAATACTAAATTTATTTTTCTCCATCCAAAAATACTAAATTTATCCTTTTTTCATCGTACCTCGCCGTGTAACAGTCAAGGTTTGAGGGACATAGCAACGGATCGAATCTATATCTCCACGTTATCTAACGGTTAGAATTCAAACAATATCGAGAAGCATCGCGACCATCCGATTTTCCTCTCGCTTAACCTGATCACACCCCTGTTTCTAAGTGCCGAGGGAGTCCACGGAACCAAAACAATATCAGAGTCAGCTTATTTCTAGTCCAATAAGCTCACAATCGAGACAAGGATTTCCAACCGCGTCATTAAATCGAGCACTTCGCATGATAAATTTCTTTACCATTCCCTCCACCCCAAACAAAATCTTTGCAAGGGAACTGAAAAGCACAAACTCCAATTGCCGACCAAGATGTATTAATACATTTAGGAAGATAACCACATCCATATACATTATATGATCTTAGAGGCCGCAGAACATTTCATGAAATTAACTAGGGGTTTGCATCCACTCCCTTGGATAAAAAGCAGCCATGGAATCATTTAGCAACGCCTAGGAATCTACATCCAGAAAATAAGCATACAGCCATCTAATACTGGTCACTGTATCAATACATATTTAACCTCAAAACTGAAGAGGCTTAGTAGGATGCCCTCAAAGAAGTGACTTACTAGGATGTTGGCCACACCATCTTTCATGTAGTAACGTCAACAAATTAGGCGAGAAGACATCGCTTAGGACCGTGCTTGAGGTCAAGCAAGCCCTCAACAAATTCAGCACCTGCAATTGAAAAACAATTCACAATTAAACGACACGAAGAAAGGAATTACATTTAGCTGCCGCTGGTAAGACCTTTTGGTCAAGAGCTGCCTAGTTGATATCTTATCAGATGAATGTGGGAAAGAAGAACAAGAAGGTTTGGACCTTGGACCCCAATTAGCATTTTGCTGATGTATGCTAGTGATGCTAATCTAGAATTGAATTGCACACAGTTTGCTGCAAATGGAAATGCTCAGTAACGATGAGCTCCAATAACTTCCCACACTTGGTGCAGGATTAGCACCAAATTCAATAAAACAAAAATTCTATGAAACCTCGGGGTTCCAACAATTGATCAGAACAAATGAAGCAAGGCAAAGGACTCTTTGTAGCTAATCCATGCAAACGGTACACAGATTTTGATAAAAATGGATTGCTCGCACCACCATTTTGAGGGTGGAACATGGACAAGAGGCTCAAGTGGATAGCATAAAAACTTTGATGTCAGAACTCACCTCTGCTTCTCCCAGGCTGGCTTGTGCCTCCTCTAAACTGTTGATTGGTACCATCAATTTGTTGATGATAGAGACAGCTGAAATGGGTGAGAGCGGAGTCACCTCCATCTCGTCTGTAACCATGAATGTCATCATCTCCTTAGCAAAACCTCCTCCAGTACCAGTACCAGAGGTCTGAAACTTCGGATTCATTTCATAGCTGCATTTAGTCTCTACACCGTGCAAACATGTGATAGTAGCAGAAGGGAGACCAAAGCAGGATTTATGACACACTTTGGTTGTTTGTGGGCACATTTCACCAATATCTAACAGCTGGTTGTCGCAACCAAAATAAGGAGCTAGCTTCGGAGCCAATAGCATATCACTGCACTCCTTAAACTTCATGTAATTATAGCTATTACTTAAGAGCTCAACACTCTCATATAGATTGTCAATACAACCCAGGGAAGAATGCTTGTCCAAGAGCTTAAGAATGGATCCCAAAGGAAAGGTGAGGAAACTGAATAGTTGATCCACCAAGTCTTCCCTGGCTTCTGCATACACTACCTTGTCACTCTCTTTACTTAGGAAAAGTTTCACATCTATTCTCTTGGAATCAGTGGCTGTTGATCTATATTTCACTCTGGTCTGAATTATGACTTCCATTATTGACTTCAGTGAATTCTCCGCATCATCAATCATGTCTGGCTCTTGCAAAAATAAGTCCGTCAAAGGCCTTTTCGATACCAATGATCTCTTAAGCAAGCTCAAAACCTACAAACATACCATTGGTGTGAGATGTTATTCCAGGAAGGTTTTTCTCAGAGGAAATCAAAACAAACTTTTTCACCATCAAAAAAAATAGTTAGACTTGATGGTATTCCGGTAAAACGAGGCTTAGATTTAAAACTTCTCACCAAGGGGATTCAGTTTCAATGCAGGGCCTGACCTTGTGCAACTGCTGCTTGGCTTGATTTTAAGGCATCATGATACATGCATGACAGGCCAACTTGGGATAGGATAGCAAAAGGGCAAGCTTGTCTAGGTCTGCAGGGCAGTAGGTGTAGTATTGCAGGATGATCCACAAGTATTGTGCAAGGCGAAGGCTGTAGGACGTGATGTAAGAACAGCTGCTGAAGAATATTGTAAGGTGGCTTGTTTGAAACAAATACTTCAAGAGAAGTAGGCCCAACTCCAGCATTTTGAAAATGTCACATGTCAAAGAAGTACAGAGGCAAGATGGTTAAATACTTGTGTTGGAAATCAGAGAGCACAATTTCCTCGAAAACAAAAGTTGCATTCCCTCATCCCTCAGTTTCTTGAGAGGGGGAAAAACATCATTGGGCCTCTTTAACAGATAGAAGCTTGTAGAGCCAGAAGATCACCAGTAAGCAAGTTTCATTTAAAAATAAAGATTTGTGGGAGTTGATGGGGCATCGTGGGATGTAAGTCCCTGGCAGGCTGGGTTGTTTACTAGCCGACTTCATATCGCAAGGTCTAGATTTCATGAGGCAGAACCTCGGTTGGAGGTGCTAGGACTGTCGAGGGACAGGATCCCAGGTTGAGCACTCTCTGATACTAGGTTTTAACCTCACTCCTACTCATCACTGCAGGTAACAGTGAGGATGGAGTCCTTTGATTGACTTCTAAAGGTGCCTTCCTATGGCTCACCATGCCATGTGGGCAAGTCCTGGTTGTGGTCATTTGACTAAAGGCTGGATCCAAAGTACCCTGGCTAGCACGGGATGTTGCAGAATCCCCTTGGGGAGGATTTTGGTCCTTGGTCCCATAAATAGGATCCAGAGTATCACGAAACCATGCATACTTTGTTCCCAGCCCTTCTTTGAGTTTCTCCAATCAGGTGGCAGAGAGTTTTGGAAGACACTCGGTTAATAAAGTCCTTGTTGACTAAAGTGATCCTCGTTGGCAAGGTTCGTCGAATCGATACCAAGATCCGTACCGGTCGGCGACCGGTACGGTTCGGTATCGGTTTGAATCGGACAGAACCGTTCAGTTCCGGCCGGTTCTGATCAGTTCCAGCCACATCCAACTAGGTTCCAGCCCCTAGAGGACCAGAACCGTTTTCAGTTTGGGCTGAACTGGCCGGTACGGTTCGGTTTAGCAATCCTTGCTTGTTGGGGATTAGTAGTGATTTTCTTCCATGCATGATTTTAGAGTCAATTAGAGTACAAGAAGTTTGGTTCAATTATATTAAAATTAGTCTGGCATGTTTTATTAAGTCTGTCACATTGGCTCCAAATTGCAAAGTAACCTCCAAGCACTCTTGTTTGTGGATTTGAGATTGATTTCCCAAAACCACCCCTATATACATTGCAAGCTATTCCATGAAGGTTATACAAGAGGCATGCATGCATCCACCAACTATTTGCAAATTTAAGGATTGGTGTGAACTAGTGACCATGATAAGGAGAAAAGCACATGTTGTGAAGAAGAAATGCAACAGCCTATGTGTAGACAAGCTAATCAGAACCCGATCAAGTCTACTATTCCTAAGCTAAGCTATCAGAGATAAAAATCCTTGACCACCCCCCCACCACACACACCCACCTTTTTCTTCCGTCAACACAAAAAAAGGAAACAAAGTATAAACAATAGAAATCTTACGTCTCAAAAAATGCCACTACCATTGCTTGTACAACTTTAAGCCAATTTCAAAGCTTTATAACTCCTCATAAGTGACACAATCGTTTGTGAAAGAAACAATTGGTTTACGGATGAATTAAGAAATTCACCAAATTAGCATGCAATGAATGTGACGCATGCTCAACAATGGTCAATTTATTGACTATACTATTGGCTAGTCCAGGGCATATACAAAAGGCAAATCCAAATGTTTATGTTTTCTAATTATACTTTTCCCTAAATGATTCCCTCCACTCTTTCCACTGCTAATTCAATGCTTCGGACAATCTAGCTGGTTATAAAATGATCGATGCATTTTCCTATTTAATAATACTTTTCCCTAAATAATTCCTTCCACTCTTTTCACGTTGCTAAGTCTACGCTTACGACAATCTTGCTGGTTATAAAATGATCGATGCATTTTCCCAGTTACTGTAGTTGCAACCACAAGAAAAATGGAAAAACAATCTAGTTAATGTCGCTGGCAGTAGACATGTTTGATTGTTCAAATTTTAGACATAATAAGAACAAATTGACATTCTTTTCTCAGTGTATTAAACCAACATTCAGCCTCTAGTTTAAGTGCTTGACCAAAGGACTCCCTGTGTAAAAGCTAGTGGCTTCTTGCTGAAGCAAAGTGCAACATAGTTGCCTCTTGCTATAGAACCAGAAGAAATTACTATATCAAGCTATGCGGCCACAAAGAGTTGTTATACTGGAGGTTTCCAAGTTGTTTTTACATGCCAAATTTATATCACCAAACAGCATACACCTGGCATGAAAATTGTGAAAGAATATATCCATCAGAGAGGAACATAAAAGCATTGAACAACAGTTAAAACCAGCGAGTTGACAATGTCAGCACCTAACACTTCATGTTCCTTACATTCATTTACTGACAAATGCTATTCAGTGCCATAACAATATGTTTCAATATTTTCTTTGGTAAGAGGCTCCCACTAGAAATCCCTAATAAATATTTCTTTGATACTTTCCTAACTTGCATGTTTTCTAACTGAATACGGCATTTTGCTGAAGATTCATACATGGGTTTGTCCCTTTCTTTTACCAGTGCACCATTCACAAATTAATTGACCTTCTAAAAGCCAATAACAGCTTGGAGTTTGCATCTCTTATGATCAGATGCTGATTTACACTGTTTTAACTAATGCAAGTAGAAGAAGGATTTCTCTGTTTGTCTCTGTGTGTAAGAGTATGTGTGTGTATGAGAGAGAGAGAGAGACCGATCCTTTCAATTTGAGAAGAGCAATTGTACACAGACAATTTTCCTTTTTGACTCCGCTTAAAGGAAAAAAAAAAAGACTGCCATTTTCCTTTCCCCATTCAAACACAAATCTATACAGAAGCCGCCTGAGGATATTAGATGGAAGTTATAACCCTAAGTAACCACAGGAAAACAGGATTGTAGACTTTTAAGAGTGCGCATTTACATTTCCGCTTCCCACACCCTTCTTTGTTTTCAGAATTCCAGCTAGTTAACTCTTAACATTTTTCCCCTTTTATTCTCACATGATAGATTGCATTGAACATCTGATGGATTTTTCAAGAGTTTCCAGTATTTATAAAAAGAAATGATCAGCCATTGATCTACCCTGTTTTGTCTAAACATTTAGTCATATCAAATTGTTTATACTCTTTGTTAAATTTTTTTTTCCTTTTGCTTTTCAGACTCTAGGAAAACATGTGTCATTGCATTGTTACAGTGTAACAAGAGACCATACTACTCTTGGAGCTAGGGAAACACACCTAGACAATCACGAGATGATGTAAGTATATGACTGCTTAACTAAACATTGAAGTGGACAAGCAAGCATTATTGAATTTCTAAAAAGTTCAGATTATCCAGATTAAAAGATACGGAGTCATTGAATGGATCAATTTTATTCTCGGAATTGCCGCCCCATATCTCCCCCCAAAAAATCTATTAATGTGTAATACCAGCTGCCCCTGGATTGAAACACAACTTCTTACAAAGCTAGTAACCTAGAGGTTCAGTTGTTAAGATATGAGAAGCACAAATAACAATAAAAAGAACTAATTCATTATTTGCACTGGCAGAGAAGCACTTATCAAAATCCTCAAACATAGGAAACACAGAAAAGAACAACCAAAAGTAACAAGTATTAGTCCAAAAGACATGAATAGTACCATTTGGAACTATCATTTGTTGACAACAATTGGTAGATAGCAGACCAGTTTCCCTAGAAGATTCATAGGTTTCTGTTTCCACCTAATGCACAAAATACCAGTTTTTAAAGGGCTAAATCCACTGTATCATTGAACCAGGTCTTGCAGAAAATAGAATATGAAATATTGTCAGATCCAAATGAGGCAATTTTCATCAAAACCTAAGATTTCGAATTTTTATCAACCCAGAAGAGCCAAATGGACAAGTTCTTTTTTTTAAAAAAAAAAAACAGAGACAAAGAGAGATGAACTCACCTCCTCTGCACCCAATTCCACATTCCTCTTCGCCAGAACACTTCCATCTTCGATCCCAAGCTTCTGGATCAAGGCCAGGCTCGCACCCATCGAAACCGGTTTCACCGACAAATCATCACTGACAATGAAGCTCGTTCCCCCCCTGACGAACACTCCGTCCGATCCCTCCGCACCATCCAAATTCATCGCAACAAACGGCACCTCCATGACCTGCCCACAGGGGCACCGAGCTCCAGGAACCGAGCTAAAACCACAGTTATACCTCTTCCTGGGGCATTTATAGTAGACCAGCGGCTCCGAATCATCGACCCTCAAAGCCAAGCCCTCGCATTGGACCCTGGACGGGTTATTGGGACGGAGGAGCATCGTCTTGCATGCGGCGGCCTGAAAGTAGCGGGCGTCGAGATTTTCGACGCTCTTGTAGAGGCAGTCCATGGCGCCGAGGGAGGATTTCTTGCCGAGGAGGCGGACGATGGTGCCGATGGGTAGAGTCAGGAAGCTCAAGAGGATGTCAACGAAATCCTTGTCGGATTCGGCGAAGACGACGCGGTTCTTCTCCTCGTCGACGAGGAGCTTGAGAGAAAGCTTCATAGAGCCGGACATGGAGGACCAGATGACGCGCTCTCGATCGACGATGGTGGTAGCTTTGGGGGTTTGCCGAGGTTTTGGAGAGGAGTGCAGGAAGAGGGAATCGAGGTCTTAGGAGAGAGTTGGGAAAGGAAGAGCAAAGATGGAATTTTTTAACGGAATCGGCAGGCGATCGAAGGGTGGGATGACCAAGCGAGGACTTGACTGCCGTCTCACGTAGCTCTCCGGTACTACGCTTTCGTTACGGTGCCAACTGGAAAAGTTACATTGAACCTCTCTAGAATAACGCATCACGAGATCCGAGAGATTTGAGCCAGCTTCTAAAGACGTCGGTCAATATCCCTGCCACAGAACGTCAGCATTCATTGATCGGATTTCAATAAAACTGGGGAGTATTGAAATAATCCAGGTATCGTCCAGCTGAGTTACAACACAAAAAGATGGAAGAAACATGTCATAAATACACCGGAGGTTAGGTCTAAATTTCAACATGGCAGGCAAATCATTCTTTACCATATGAATGTATGTATGTGTGTGTGTATATATATACACTTGAATTATATAAAAGAAAAATTCCACGATTTTAAATTCTTTTCTCGATTCTTTGAATGATTCCCTATTTAAACTAGTCTATCTCTGTTTGTCTTAACAATCCCATCTACTCTCACCTATTTTTACTAAGATATATTGATGGATTCTTATTTATGGTAGTCTTAAATAGTCAATATATATATTTAATTGTTATAGTTCATAAACTTGTACATTAAAAATGTTCGGTTTCTTCGATGAAATAAAAAAATAAATAATTAATTATATTTAAATTAATTCTTACATTTCATTTTAAATTTTTAGTATTTTTATATTTAATTATTAATTGTTATATTTTTTGTTGTGAATGGAGAATTATATGCTTGATCTGGTTTGCATATCTGATTTGGCTTGAACATGAATATATTAGTTTGGGTCTAGCCTATACTTGAACTTGGTACGATCCAAATGACCCACTAGGTCTATAATTTCTTTTATAGACTTGACTTGGTGGGGTTGAGTCTAGATCCATGAATTGAACATGAAATTAGGTTGGTAAGGATCAAGTGTGTCTCGATATGACTTGATCTATTTGTTCCCTAAAAGAGGGTGTCGCATGCGAGCTCAGTCACAAACGATAATCTTAAAGTCTAATTGTTTTTGGCTCAAGTTGCTGCAGCTAACTCTGCAAATGGACCGTCATCTCTTGTAAATTATGGACTTCCTTCAGCCAAACTGGTCAAGGGCACCGACGGCAGCGACGCTCAACGAAAATTCATCTCCAGACGATCAGATATCTATGTACATGCCTTTGTTAGAAGAAATTGTATTGGGCACCGCGTACATCATGTGGTCTATCATGCACTATGCAGATCACCTCGTCTCTTTTCTGTGGATCCTATTCATCATGCGCTTTGTTTCGGCATGTTGGTGCATGTAGTGTATGGTATAAATTGCTCTTTGTTGGTGGAACCTTCATCAGCCTTTTAGGTAGAGTTTATGAAACAGGTTGATTGCCCACAGTATCAATTCTTGAGTTTTGGACCGGTTCTGGGGTTGCAGGCAAGTGGAAGGTTGCCGTAAGGGATTCAGAGTGGTGAAACAAACACCTAATAAAGGTTTCGAGATGGTGCTTTTAACCGGCCATGGAAAGGGGAAAAGGGAATTGGACCTCATGTCAATGGAGTGATGGAGGAAGACTTTGGCTGGATCGATAGATATTCTCATTTCACTTGTATATGAAAACAAATCAATGTACATATATACATACTCTAATAATCCATACGAGTTTTGCAAAATAATCTTGGCAAAGAGACAAATATAAGAGAGAGAGAGAGAGAGAGAGAGAGAGAGAGAGAGAGAGAGAGAGAGGTAAACAGCAAGTGTGGAAGATGATTAAGTAAATGTGATTTTATTAATATATACAACCAATTCATTGGAGAAAGATTTAAATGAAATGTTAAATACAAATTCATTAGAAAGTTTCCTAGACCAATGGGTACGTAGAACTCTCTCTCTCTCTCACACACACATAGTATTATAGATGCAGATTTATTAATGATTTTTATTTGAATTTAACTCTACAATTCTTGAGCCAAAGAAGGTGGTTTTAATTGTTCACTTGTGTGAATTTGTATGGCATTACAGATGGAGTGAAACGGTGTTTTGAGTCTATAGATATCTTGCAGAAAAGCTATCTCGTGGATATGCTTTTCACTCCATCTGTAATGCCATACAAATTCACTTCATACTGTATCAAAAAGAGCTAGTTATGGTTGTCAGATTTGTTAAATTTAAGCAATTTATTTATTATTTTTTTAAATTCTTTCATGGATAAAAAAAATTAAGCAATCTATTTTGTTGAAACTATATCAAAAAAGATATGCTGATTAAATTGAAAGAACATATATAATTCTCTTATTCAATAATAATGTTATAAATTAATATATAACAACATTATTTTTTCTCTCAACCACTCCGCGTCACTACCTCTCCCAACACTTTTTAATAATTTTAATCCACCACAAAGGATCAAATGCATTCAAATTGTTGATGAATACAATTTTTTCCCCATCTCCCTTTGAATATGAAATCGATATGGGTCCATAAATGAGTTCTTATGAAAAAAAAAAAAAAATCTCTGCAAATGCATAAAGGAAGTAAAATGAGTTCAAAAGATATCCCAAACAACAATACATCAGCACTGCACCTTCGAGACCCAAGCAATTTTTTGAAGAGAAAGAGAGTGGTCCTAACCCTTGAATTCTTGACAAGTGCGTAAGAGGAAGACACCAGAATACAACACCATATATCAATGGTTAAAATGGGTGATTCATGCTACTCTAATATGAGTATATCCATAAAAATTAGAAAACAACAAATTTCAAAAAATTCTTGGCTTCTGGACCTTATTGATCCAAAAAAACTTCGCCGGAGTGACCAACCACCAATGTTCATAGATGGGCATCCGATATGAATGTAATTCTGCTATTAAACATATATATAAACGATCATAGATGTTTCTGCCCATTTTAAAAGTGAAAAATAGGCATAGCAGCAGCCTTAACTTCCACATCCAGTTTAACATCTCACATTCAGGTGGCTGCAAGATTAAATTACTTTAAAAGCTTTTTCAATTATACCACTAAAACAGAATAAAGATATATCATAAGCGACCACTAGAGCATGCATCCATTTGGAAGATTCCGTCATTATTCGTTGAGCCGCACGCGCGCACGAGCCCGGCCGGACTCTCGGCCCCCGACTCGCCACCTCTTACTTATCTTGCTCCCCGACGCCGACGCCGACGCCGCCACCGGCCACGCTTCTCTCTCCCTCCCTCTCTCTCTTTCTCTCCCTTCTAATTCGCTCCCCTGAATCGCCCTGGCGGAGTCGCCCTCTCCTCTTCCCGCCACGTGTCTCTCCGTTCCCCCGCGCTTTCGCGATCCCAGAACGCCCTAAATCCATCTTTCTCCTCTCGATCGACCAAGAAAAGCCAAGAAAACCTTTGCGATCGCTCCCACCTTTCCAGGCCCTCCTGTGGCTTCCTTCCGATTGATCGATCGGCTTCTTCCCTAAGGGGAGAGGGGGTAAAACAAATGTCTCTTTTGTGCGGGAGTTTTGTTATTTTGGCTGTTTGCGTCCAAGAATAAATCTTTCTCTCGTTATTGGGGTGGCTTGGGGGACAGCGAGGGATCGGGGTCGGGTTGGATGGAAGATGGCCGAGCCTCCTCTCGCTCTCGCTCCTGTGATAGAGAACAAGGTGTGGAAATGCACGTTTGCTGTGGTTGGGATCATGAGTACTCTCGTCATATATGGGGTCCTTCAGGTACCGATTTATCGCATGCTCTTTGCTATTATAGAGGATTTACGGTCCAATTACGGGGATTTTATCTTGGATTTCATATCAAGAAATGCAAGTAGTTACCCATCGATGCAATTCAAATTTATTGCGGTTGGTTTTGGTACAAATGAAATAATAAAAAAAAATAATCCAAGTTCTGATTTCTTTCATTATTTCTTTCTTTTTTGGTTTTTGTAATTGATGAAAAAATAATTTTTTTTTCTTTTTTTTCTTACTTTTTAACAACGTAAGTTTTGCAAGCAGTCTTTCATACAAGCTATCAAAATTGGATTTTTGTTTGTTAGAGGCAGTTCTTTTTACGCTAGATTTGCACAAAAGAACATTGACGGAAGAAATAAACACCTAGCTATCGTCGATCTAAGTCGACAGCTTTCGGTGACTCCTGTTTGGCACACTGTTGTAGTGTGATTGCCTACAGTCGGTCTCAACTTGGTTGCCAGCTTGGCTGCTGCACCTGCCAAGTTAGGGTTTTACATCTGAAATGATTTAAGCAGAGTTGCATTAAAAAAAAAGAAGAAGAAGAAAAAGAAAAAAGCAGAGCTTTCCTAAACCCTTTTCGACATCATTTGAAGAGCCAGTTTAGCACGGGCGGTGAGGTAGGTTGGTGGTGCTGTCTGGTTGGGCTTTCCTGGCATGGGATGTTGGGACCCATACCCAGCTTTGTAGGAGTATAGTGGTTCTTTCTACTTTTCATTCCTTTTACCTTGATTTGTTTTCTCTTAATTAAGTTGTTTAATGCCAATAAAGAGAACTCAATTAACATAAATTTGAATATTATTGAATATTATTTATTGAGAAGATGATTGCTATACATGATGCCATTACCATTATCTTGGATAGACCAAGGTGAATATCCTCACAAGCTATCCATTCCTTCTCTAATGAGTTTTGAGGTCAATTGTCTTAATCTGTTTTCCAATATATGATAGCAACAAAAGTTATATTATGTCAATGCTTTTTTCTTTTTTGTTCATTTGACCCCTTATGGTCCGAGACACTAGAATATGAAGCTGATATTGTAATTTGAATTATTATCTTTTTCAAAACAAAATTCAGTAAAAAGAAGTGTTTTTGAGGTGCCGATCGCTCGTAATCCTCCTAGGATCTATATTCAGGGAATTGCCATTCTTTCTTTTCTGATTAGGCTACATGTCAGTCTTCATGTTAAAGCTTCTATCTGTTTGCCAACACTAAGACTCTGTGTGTCTTCTAAACCTCTATAGGCATGTTGGAATACATTAGAAACACCCGTGGCTGGATTTTCACTAACTTCATTATCATATTGATTTTTAATTCAATAAAGGAGTGGTGCCATGTATGAGCCTTTTAGATACTATATTGGTCCTTTAAGCTCAAAATGTGGGTTTACCTAGCTCGTGCATATAGTTCTTCTTAAAGGTGCCTCTGAAGTCTAGCAAGTACCGAGGTTGCTTCTAAGGCTGCAGCTTAACCTACATATCTTTACAATGCTTTTGCATTTCCATTCCTATGTTATATTATTTTTGCAGGCAGCCGATTTTTCTTACAGCAATCACAACACCAATAGGTTGTGCATAATTGCTACCCTTTTGTTTTCCCATTGTTCTGCTGAAAAGCACCAGTGTCCAAATTGTTAATTATTTGATTGAATTTCACAAGGTTCTCATTTTCTCTTGATGAACCTCTAATTGTGCCACTAATCATGATGGGTGATCAACAGAGAGTACACATTCATGAGAATGTATTGGTTATTACATATGTTTTACAGTAGCCAGCCTGGTACTCTGTTCATTAGCAACTTATTACATTTTAATATTGGAAGGATCTTTTTAGCTATGAAGCTCTGCGTGAAGGCTGTACGAGTTGTTCATCTTAACTTTTTGCTTCTGCAAGTGTGTCTTATCTTACTAATTGATGTTATCACGCACTTTAAGATTCTGTTATTCAATAATACATTAATTTCTTGGTCCTTGCAGTTTCAGCCAAGTCTCCTAATCATTGTCTAAAACTGGCAACTTATTGGATAGGATGCCTTTTGCTCACTTTAAATTATTTTCTCCTGCAGGAGAAGATCATGAGAATGCCGTATGGCGAAAACAAAGAATATTTTAAATACTCTCTCTTTCTTGTTTTCTGCAACCGTATTATGACATCTGCAGTTTCTGGAGCCACAATACTGGTAAATTACCTAAATATGTTGTTTCTTAGGACAGGTAAGTGGAGTAAGATTGCTGATTCCTTTTGTCTTTACTTAGGCAAGTAAAAAATCCTTGGATCCTGCTGCTCCAATCTATAAATACTGTGGAGTATCAATATCTAACATACTGACCACAACATGTCAATATGAGGTATGCATATTTTATTTGGTGTGCTTAACAGTTAATTTCGTATTATAAGACATGACATAAGCTCATTGCAGCCTGAAACTCCATTCTTTGGTTGTCCATTGAAAGTTGGGCTTTGATGAATTTCCCTGTATTTAATGACATGAAAATTGATATCTTCAGGCCCTGAAATATGTAAGCTTCCCAGTCCAGACGCTTGCAAAATGCGCAAAAATGATACCTGTGATGGTAAGTCACCTGTTTAGATATTAGAAATGATGACTGTGAAAAACATATTTGCCATCATGTATCCTGTGTATTCACATGGCTTATGTTAATTTTAATCCACCTTTTTTGCTTTTTCTGGCTTACTGGGATGTGGAAAAGGTGAATACTTGATTATTCCCAAACCTTAACTTCTGATAAAACTGGTTAGTTATGTTTGGAAGATTTATTTTAGGACAAAGCTCACACCCTTCTTTTTTTTTTTGAAACATATAGAACAAGACTGAAGCTATAATATTATGAGAAAGCTCACACCTTTGGTGTTTCTACTAAATTAAAGATGAGATCTGATGCTCTGTTCTGTTAGAGAAAATAAAACAGCATCAGGCAGGGTGCTTTGTTTTTTTTTTTGGGTGGTGCTTTTTTTTTTGCGGGGGGGGGATGGAAGTGTTGAGTGGATTAGAAGAATGAAAGCTCAAGTGTCACATGGCTGTAATTGGAAGAGGGAAGAGGGAACTGAACCCTAATAAGAGAGGAAGGAAGTAGCAAGTGAACTTATTCAGATTTATTCTGGATCTAGTCTCTCTCCTTCCACCAGTATTTCCTTCTCAAGGAGACTGGCTAACATGCATTTCTCAACAAAAGGTCTAGTGATTAACAACTTTTCCATGGGCTCTTTTCTGTTTAGTGGTAACAACAAGCCCGTATTTCCTAATTGTTGGCCTATTTAGGGCCTACTATAGGTCAACTTGAGCTGCTTTGCTTCTCCTACTAGCTAGTTGAATCATTGGCCTATATGTAATTAATTTTTTTTGTTCTTAATTAATAAATTAAGTATTTAATAATTGCTTTGCAGATTCATTATGCACCAGGTCAATATATTATTTACCCGTAAATATATAAAATAGAGAAGTCTGTCAGGATCTACATTATTGATTTTCCATTGCTGTTGGTTTCTATATAAGGCTACATCGGTTTAGACTAGAGCATTTTGTTACATGCATTTTATGTGGACAAGTTCTAAGTCCTAGTCATTTTCTAAGATCTTGGTTTATGCAACAAACTTGGACTTGTAGCTCACCACATTCAAATTTTTGATTGCATAACTATAAAGTGTCATCGGCGCCTCCTTTATCATACTTGAGACATTCTTCTCTCTCACCATGTTTTTGTTACATATCATAATGGCTGTAGAATGATTTCCCTGGGTTTTCTCATGTTCCTTGAGTCTAGACACATATTTGACCTAAATCACATTCCTACAGACGGGAAAAAAATAAAGCGGCAACTCCAAACATTTTCTTTTAAGCTAAATTTACACTAAATGAATTGTAGGCTTATTTATGTAACTTTGGTCTTTGTTACAGTCAAGTACCTTCATTCTGACTATCTTCTTATTACTCATTCAGGTTTGGAGTACGCTTATAATGCAGAAGAGATACAATGGGAAAGATTATTTGTTTGCTGTGCTAGTGACAGTTGGCTGTTCATTATTCATTCTATATCCGGTAATTAATGAGCTAAAATCTTAAAAATTTAACCTTAGTCTAATTTGTTCAGTTTACTTGTAATTGCTTGGTTCAATAGATTGTTGATATCCACTCATGTGCATTGTTTTACTTGTTTGTGTTCTATTCATGTGATCTTCAAAATCTTTGTTTATCCAAAAATATTGGTGCTTAAGCAAAAAAATGATAGATCAAATGTATGTGATCGACACATTTTGTGGATTTGGAGAAAACATAGTGTTCTGAAAGTAGCACCTGGTTTTTGGGTAGCTAGCCATTGCGGAAGAAAGGTGTTAATATGAAGAAAGTATTGCCATCAAAGATTGGAGTTAGCAATGTCAAGTTAATGGTTCACATAAAATTAGGAAAAATTAATAGAAGAAAGAAAAAGGAGCAAGCTAAGACAAGTATTAAGAGTTGTTATAGAAAGAATCTTGAGTTTCAATGTGTAATGGGTTCGCACAATAGTTAACTCTATGCTATTATTTCATTGTAACTTGCTGTGGACCAGCTGATTCTTGATAAACTCTCGGTCTATTTCTTGCAATTGTAATTTTGTTTGGCTAGACTAGATTAGTCTGATTGCAGAACTTGTATTGTTAGGGGATGCTTTCTGTAAGTTCTATATGAGATCTTAAAATCAATAAATACTAAGTGTTGGAAATGTATGAAGATATGGGTCAAACTAAGAAATGATCTCCAGAGTACAGTTCTTTGATGCCTAGACTTTTGAGTGGGAGGTTTTGTTTCTGCCAAAAATTGATCTGGACAGTTTGAACACAGACTAAAAAGAATCCCACTGAGGTTATTTATGAGTTATAATCAATATCATGCCAAGTGTCTAAGTATCCTCAATTGCCAGAAATGGCAGCCTCCAAAAATCTAGACATGGTATTTATCCAAAAAAAGTTGAGAAAGGGGGAAGGAAAGAAAAATATATGTTGTCTAACCAAAAAAAAACATGAATTTGCAAGTTGCTTTAGTTATTACTTGGTTACTTCTGAAATGAATTAAGATGTATTAAGATGCTCCTGTTGATAAATAACTATAGCAATTTTACATAAAAACACAGTCAGGACTGCTTAGAGTGTTCATTAGATGAAATTAAGAGTCCCTCGCATGATTGTCCCAAAAAGGTGTCCGCACTTTTTGTTGGGGTAAGCAAAACACTTCTAGTGGAGTGCCTAGCCATATCATGTAATTTCTTGTTGTGGCCGATTGTCCAATTGTGCCAGCACTTTCACAAACCTTAAGATCAAAATGTCCCGGTAACATAGATTACATTTTGTATGATTTTTTGGCTGCAGTTCTTTCGGGAGGCTTTTTCAATAGATCTGTTCAAGTGTATGTTCTCCATTAACAAATAAGAATAATAGCCAAAAGAATGATACATGGTGGAAAAATAAAAAATTAGACTATCCTATGTGCATAAATTGGCTTCACCACAATAAATTTTTAATTCTACTATACCTTCTAGGCAAAATACCTAGTTTCATGATGAATATATTCAAGAGGGCATATATTGAAAACTTGTATATATGAGACTTGTATAGTTGCAATCTGGAAAAAGAAGATCTGACCTTAAACTTGTGTGCCTAAAGTAGATTTATATATTGATTCATTTCTCAGTCCTATTGAAGAGGTTTGTAGCCCCCGAATTCTATAGTGGAATGCTCAATTTATGCAAGAAGAATAGGAAACATGCAATGAAAATAGAGGATGAAAGTTTACATAGAGGCTTGCAATCCAATGGTATCCCTAAAAGCTCTCCATGCTAGATGATGGCTCACAAGGGTCGTCTAGAGTCCAAGTGGCCCCTCACAGTACCTCCTGTAATCGCATTCAATAGATAATATGTTAGTGTGCTTTCCCGAGACCCAATTAATGGCAATCCACCTTGATGGCTTGAACTTGACATTCAAGTTATTGACTCTAAGTCAATTGGTGTCTAATATTATCATTTTGAGTTATAAGTCGTAAGTGACCAGGAAATATGGTGTTACATCAAAAGTCCTAAGAGAAGGAACAATGTGTAAGAGGGCCTTCCTTATAATGCTACTTCTAGATTTGAATTCCTCCACATAATTGGTATCCCATATGTTCCTTGAAATTTCATATGTCATGCTCTCTATCACTTAGCTGACATAACCTGTAAGAGCACTATTTCCTTAGGCTTACTTGGACCTTATTGAAGTCCTATCTCTTGGCAAACATTTTTGATAAAAACATTACATATGTTGTGTGTGCCTAAAGTCTAAACCCATACGTGCTTGCTTGTTACCTTTCCAAATGTTTGATCACTTCTTATTGGCCAAATTACCAATGTTGGATTTATTCATGTAATAAAACTACTTGATCAAATCTGGATTACCCTTGGTAGGCCATGCCTTCCATGTTGAGCACCTTATATTTCCTTAGAATAATTGAAATTTCCCATTATGCTATTGAATTTGAGCAACTATCTTATTTCATGTTACCTAGTCATGTAAGAATAACTAGATTTAGGAATTTTGCAGCTACCATAGTGACATCAAATTGATATTGTAGCTTCAACTATATCTAGTTTTCAATTCTGCCAATCATCGTGTAACACCCTTGTCTAGGTTCATGATTATCACTTTAGTAGTTGAGATTCACCATCACTATATGGAATAACCAAATAAGGGAGTCATCTAAATTTAGCAGTAGTTAGATGTATTTAAAGTGAGGATAATAGGATATTAGTGAAAGATGAGAAAATTAAAGAAATATGGAGATTAAATTTTGTAAAATTATCAAATGAAGACTCTATAAAAAGTTATTGAAAAAGCACAATCAGGGAGAATTTAAGGTTCTTTCTAGACAATCTATAAAAGCAAAGTGGATATAGCTTTGAAAAGATTAACTTGGATGGTATTGTGGTAGATGGAGTAGGAGAGGAGGTTCATGTTTTGTGATCAGAGAACTGGACTCAGATTTATTATGACATTTCTGTTCTAGGGGTAGAGTCAAGAGGAGCATGGGAGGGCATCAAGTATGATATACCTATCCTTCGAGCAACCCATATCTGTTTGGAAGGGGGACCCTTCTACCATGATCGGTTGGATATTGAGGCAACCTAGGCCAATTGATGCCCACCCCTTGCTCTTGGACATTTGGAGGATGGACGACATCTGTATCTCCTTTCAGGCAACATGTGTATTAAGCATGGAATGCCGTATCGGCCGGTACGGGCCGGTACGTACTGGTCCGGTCCTAGACCGGTACCGGAACCACTAAAAAACCGGTATTTTCCGGTTTTTTAGCCGAACCGGCCGGTTCTTACCGGTACGATTTTTTTTTTTTTTAAGAACTACAGCACCTCGCGCTGTGGTTTTTGAAACCACCGGTACCGGCCGGTACGTACCGGTACTGTACCGGTCCGGCCGGCCACCGGTATCGGTACGGCGGACCTTGGTATTAAGAGTGGCAAATAGAGCTGTGGACTGAATAGTGTCTTATGTGGCTGATCACTCAAGAGGCATGGCTATGGGAGGGCTCTTTTAGTATTCTATTTCCATTTCATGACATTTTATTTTCCGATTTTGTTGGATGTGTTCATACTAGATAGATATGACTCATCCGTCTCATAGAAAAAAAAAGAATACAAAAAAATAAGATATTAGAACGAGATAAAAACCTATTGAGGTTTTTGAAAATCATGGAAGATATCAGGTTAAATTGGCTTGTTAACATATTTAATGAAATACGAAAACTAAAAAAATGCTAGATGATTGAAGAAATATTGTAGTACTTGTCTATAAGAATAAAGGTGATATACAAAACTATTCCAGTTATCATAATCATCTAGCCTTTTCTCAACTATTTCTTGGTGGTTTTTATAGATCCTTATTTGCCAAGTATTCCTATCAGAGGTGGTACAAAGATTCATAAAAACGACCCAAAATAAGCATGGTTCGCCGTACTGGTCCAAATTGGGCGGTACCGGACGTATCGTACCATACCGGTTCGGTACTGATACCCGGTTCGGGTGGCATATGGACACTCGGTATGTCGAAAAGATTTTATACCGTACTGCTAGTGTGGCACCGGTACGGGGTCGGGTACCAAGATGGCGAACCTTGCAAAAAAAGGCTAGGTGATATGATTATAATTATGATATAAATTCAATAGTAGTTGCAATACTTATAGCTGTAAGCAATTGAGCACTAAGTTGAACAACTTCTTAAAGCGTACCATCTAAGCAATCCTGCAACTCACCGACCTTGCTAATGACACTGTTTCCCATACTTCACATGTTAATATTGATAAATTGAATTTGTTATTTGTTAATGAAAGAAGGTTATTGCATAAGTATTAGTAATATATCAGATGTGAGATTAAATGGCTTCGTAAGGGCACCAACTCTAGTATAAGATTATCTTGAAAATTTTTAGTTCTTAAAGCGTTGTCTGCAAGAAAGGAGCAAAATGATGTCAAAAAGTGGACATTGCTTATATCATTATTCAATAATCATATAGTCATGCTATTTTAGTACTGCATAGCCATCCAAGTCCACTACATCTAATATGGTTCAGAAGTTTAATAATATCTTGATTCTTCAAGTGTGAATTTTCAGGTTTCTAGAATTATTTGGATTTACAAATATAACTAGTTGAACCAACATTTAAGCAAATGCAAGTCATTCAGATTGACAATATATAGAATTATTATGGGCAGATAATACATGTGATTCAACATCAAGAAGACTTCACCAAGAGATCTTAAACAAAAGGGCTTAGGTTGCATATACTACATACTATAATAAGAGGTAGGATGATCATACCCATGAAGCTGCTTCTGCAAAGAAGATAGGCAATGTGATGATCTTAGTATCCCGATTAATTTATCAAGGAGAAAAAATGCATTCATATTATAAAACTGGGCAATTAATATTTTCTCTTAGGGTGATAGTCACACTGGAATAATTGAAGTAATTAAAATACTTATGTATGTAAGTTATAAGTGACCCTTGTTTTGAAGCTGTCTATATCTCCACATAAATAATTTAGCATTCACACTGACAGTGATTCTGTAAAATTTTCGTTAGGTGAGTGATATGAGCATTCTCTCATTCTAATATAAATGAGTTCCACATGCAAATACGTTTGTGTGGATATTGGTGTTTAGCTCAGTAATTGTTTTGTTAGTCTAAAAAAATAAAGTAAAGATCTGAAGAATATTGTTTATTGTTGCTGGCTGACATATTTTGACTTTGAATTCTCAAATGTAGGCATCAACTGACATTAGTCCGTACAATACAGGAAGAGAAAGCACTGTTTGGGGAGTTTTGCTCATGATTGGTTATCTTGGGTATGTTCTGCTGCTTATTGCTTCCCATGTTGAATGATTGCATAACACAATTTACTAACTGATACCTTTGTTTAGTCTCACGTTTTCCTTAGTCACTTATGAAGCGTACCACTCAGATGACAAAACTGAACATGCACCAAGTATGCTTGTTTTGACTAGTACTTTGATTTTTACTAATGTTAGGTGCATTCAAATTATTCAAATAATTTTTGGAGAATCATTATATTTTTAGGATAAAACTTTTTAAAGAAAAACTACTTTTGTCAATGGAAGTTATGTGGCCTCTTCTGTCCAGGACCAAACTCACCTGATTCAGCCATGACTGACCTGCAACCTGAGCTCATTAACAGGTCACGTTTGTTGGACCCAAATCATCTGGTGGATATCTAGTTGACCTGGATGCGATATAAAGGAGATTGGAAGATGAGACAATGTAGGGAAGGAGGAGAAGAGGAAAGGGAGGAGATGTTGTCACTATTTTATGTCCCTTGCTCACTATCATTTTGGAAGGAACCTCTTTTTGGGTATCACAGTGTTTCATGTTAAACAATCAAAAGATGGATTTTTTTAATCCTATTAGAAGGTGACATCCATAGTGTAATGAAGTCTGCTAAAAGTGTTAGCAGATGATGGAAGCTGATCATGAGCAATGAATTTGATTATGTGTGCTTCTTTGAAAAGTCTGATACTTGCATATGTTATGTTTGCATTAGCAAAGGAAACTCGTTTAACTTTCTGCCAATAAATGTTAGTTCTGTTGGCATATCTCCCTAACAGCTTGCCCTTGGAGTAGGCGTAGGGCTCAAATCCTAGGTGTTGCTAAAAAAGGGGTCAACTTGCTTTCATATTTTACTTCTCTTGTGATAGTTCACTCGTGAACATCATCCAACTTTCAGAAGAAATATAATTTTAAATTTTTGCCAGTTCTAGTTCTCTATATGTGGCTAACACGGACTTGGCACCATTTCTTACTACACATATCTGTGTGCTCTATCATAAAGTTGAAAATGTTTCTTGAGAGATCAAAATTCTATTTAGCATTGCAAGGTTCATGATTTAAGACAATGCAGCTGTCCTTCAGGCTTTGGTGAAAATGCCACCTATTGTGTGGATATTTTTGTATCTATTGCAACCAACCTGTTATATATACACGAGGATATGCCACTTAAGAATTTCTAGTGTCAAATGTAGTCAGTGAACTAGCTCTCCTTTTTTGACTAGCTCTGCATCCTTGAAATGGTGTCTTAATTTTGCTGTGTCATCGTGCATTTGTTCATTTGCTTTTACATGTTTACAAATGGTTTTGGCAATCTGTGTTTGCTCTCTTGTAGGTAGTTCTGCAAGATATATCCTCATTTGGTTCTGATAATATTTTTAGCTAAAGGTCAAAGATTTTATACATGCTTGTCCGTTCATGCTTTTGACATTCATTTTGGAGCATCTTGTTAAACTGATAACTATATCTGTCTACTCATGCTCTGATTCATGTATTTCTAGATTTGATGGCTTTACGAGCACGTTCCAAGACAAACTTTTTAAGGGTTATGACATGGAAATCCATAACCAAATATTCTACACAACAATGTGTTCTTGTCTTTTCAGTTTAACTGGTAATCACTCGTCGCATTCTGGATTGTCTTTTTTATGGTTTAAATTTTCCTCAATGTTTGGTTGCTGACTTTCGACCTAAAAAATTGTAATGTGCTGCATGCGCCACTATATATGAATAGACAGTACTAGAGATGATAAGCCTTGTTTATTAGTTTGTTTGTTTTTTATTTTCAAAGGTTGGCGTGTGGCTCCATGGAGATGTTCTTGTCTATACATTTTGTTGTGTGCAGTCATGTATATCTTGTGTAGAAGCACATAGATGGTTGAACTTCTGTTTGACTATCTTTTTTCATAGATGGACATGTTTGGATTACTCAAGGACCACCTTGGAACACTGGAAGACATGCAAATTAATCTTTAATCATGTTACAGATGCACTGCAACATTCATATTTTGCTTTAAAAGCCCTAGTTGTAAATTTTGAGATAGTAGTGATAAGATCACTTACCTAAACTACGGAATCTTATTACGACCTCTGAGAGGAGTCTTATTTGTCCTCTAGTTCTTTCACCATTAAAGCAATTATAAATTACTTTATTTGTCCGAGGTTCTTCTAGCACTTTCACATGGTTGTTTTAAGATTTAATTCTTTATTTGTTTCAGCTGCTTCCTGTAATGTATCATTAAATTCCAATGGTATCCACATACAAGATTATGGTTTGTTGCAATAATTTCAGCCTCTTGCATCTTTGTTTTCTTTTCTCCTTCCTTTGTCAAGGCACCTTATAAAATAAAATTTTCTTGATTCTGGCTTTTGTTTCTTTAAGTTCCAGGTATGTTGCATGAATTTAAGCCCCTAGCTACTTCATTTTCTTTTTCCGTCCCTTTCTTCAGGCACCTTATAAAATAAAATTTTCTTGCTTTTTCTGTTGGGCTTTTGTTTTCTTTAAGTTCCTGCTTTGTCAGCCATTTGGTAGTAGTAAAGGGCTATTAATTTTCCTTTTTCTTTAATCAAGTTTCTTTTTTCTGTATCAAGATGGCCATGTATCTGCTTTAAAATTTCTTTGCTTGCTAAAAGAATTGTTTGTTTTGAATACAGGACTTATCGCACAGGGTCATCTTATTTCAGCAGTAGATTTTATGCTTCGTCATCAAGATTGTTTCTATGATGTTGCAATTCTGTCCACTGTAAGAACCCCACTTTTTTCTCTTTTTGATAGTAGACAGTAAGAACCTTTTTTACTTCAAGTCGCTCTCTCTCTCTCTCTCTCTCTCACACACACACACACACACACACACCTGCACACATTGTTGTCTATTATGTAAACCTCCAACTTCAGTTCCTTCTTTTTGCTTCGTCATCAAGATTGTTTCTACGATGCTGCAATTCTGTCCACTGTAAGAACCCTGCTTTTTTCTCTTTTTGGTAGTAGACTGTAAGAACCTTTTTACCTCAAGTCTCTCCCTCCCTCCCTCCCTCCCTCACACACACACACACACATGCCTGCGCTTGTTGTTTATTATGTAAACATCCAACTTCAGTTCCTTCTTTAATTAAAATAAGGAATCTGCTAAGGTCACTTTGTAAGGAGGAAGTAACTAAACTGACTAGGTATTTTGCCATATCTTCTGATCAAGTTCCCTTTTGATCACTCAAGATTTATGTCTGCAGGTAGCAACAGTCGGTCAATTCTTTATTTACTATACAATTCGAACATTTGGGGCTCTTACATTTGCTACAATAATGACGACAAGACAGGTAAGGGATGCTCTGAGGTCGAGATTTTCATGTAACATATGGGATTTGTCTATCTAACAAATTCATGTCCATCGTTGGTGTAGTTGGTGAGCATATTACTGTCATGTGTTTGGTTTTCTCATCCCCTTAGCTGGATACAATGGATTGGAGCTGTAAGGATTTCCTTCTTCCTATCAATTTATTTTCATGTCTCATGGTTTTTTGAATTTAAAAGTAACATCAGCATTTCTCCAGGCCATCGTCTTTGGAGCTCTTTACACGAAGAGCTTCTTAAAAAGCAAACCGCACAAGCCAGGGAATGGTCTGGATGCAAATTCAGCAAGCAATAATTCATGACACTGGAACCTCAATTAGTTCTTTTCTACCATTGGTGGTTGGTGGACAGGATCATGGATAGATGGAGGCAGGAGCCACCACATTAATCTTTTGGCCTGCAGGAAGAATTTTTGATAGGATGAACTAGGTAGATGGAAATAGCGGGGAAAGAAGAGAAGGACGAGCTTGCTAACCCAGATACATGCAATGCTTTCAGGTAGAATAAAAATAGGAGATAAAGGTGTTAGTAGTATTTTTTTCTCTTTCCCTTTGTCGCAAGTTACACATCTTATACATGAAAATAAAATTGTTCAAATGATTTTTTTTGTTTTGCTTTATCAAACATCTGGTTTGCGTGATTGAGAAGTTTTTGTGTTGATTGGGATTCCGGAGCTAGGATGAATCCCTTGCATGACTATTTGTGATCAACAGTGGCATCGCATATGCATCAATCCGGATTTGAAGGTTGTTCTTCTGAAACCCCTGGAAGATCATACAGCGATCGGAGCCTGGGAAAACCCAGTGAAACAAGAAGCTGCCAATCCAAATATCCTTGCTTTCAACATGGAACTGGATAAAAAGCTTGAAGACCTAGCAAAACTCTGCCAAAATGTCCAATCCAAATATGAGTTGTGCTAGTGCTAGACTCAAACGGGCCAAATTAATCAAAGTTCCTTCGTGAGGATTCTGTATGAGGGCAAAGCCTAATGTGGCTTTGGACAGATCCGTCCATTTATGAATTATGGTCGATGGGTCGGGGCCGATGGAGGACCAGAGTTGTTCATTCCTTATAAGTTAGGGATGCGTTCATTAGTAGTGAGGAGGACGGGAAGAGGAAGTAATGGAGAGGAGAGAGAGAAGAAGGGAGGGAATGCAGGCTGCAAACATGGTGGCCACGAGGAGATTGGAGGGATTTAGCTTTTTCACTCAGACGTACGCGGAATTGCTTGGATTCGCTGATGAAAAGAAAGAAGGGAAGGAAAAAGAATGTGGTGCCGCTTGCACTTTTGAACTCCTTCAAGATTTGAAGGAGGAGAAAGATGAAGACAGAAAGAAGTTGAGGAAGAATCGTTCTACCCTCTACCACCTGCAATAGTTCTTGTGCTAGAAACCTTAGGACTCTTTGATGAAGAAAGGAAAGAAGCAAGAGAAGAGAAGGACTCTTATATGATATTATATTATATAAGATATGGGCTTTGGCCGAGCAAACCTAAAACTCCAGTTCGTCTTCGGCCGGGCTGACCAATATACTACTATAAATATATAATATTATATTATATAAGATACGGGCCGAGGTAACCTAAACCCGACTCCGGCTCAGGCCAGGCGAACCTAAATTTGAGTCTGGCCCGTTTTACAGATCAGCTCGTATTTTAGATCTAGATCGGCCTAGCCCATCGGACTTAAAATACAAGGGCGGATCTATCCGCAATGGTTCAAGTTTGAGCAGGCCAAGCTGACCGTCCAGCCTGGGAACACATCTAATCATATGGTCTTGCATTGCTACAGAGTCCTACAATATTACTCGTAAAACAAGACGTTACATAATTCAAATTTCTGCTGAGCTTTATCATGATTTCTATCCGAACTTTATTTCTGTAGCTTTGTCTCAATATCATTAACCACATAACGAAAAAGCTATTGTTGAGCTTTGAAGCCCCAAGGCATTTGATAATGAGGTATAACTATCTAATTTTACTATTGGCATTTGAAACAAATTAATTATCTTTCAAGCGCACCATTCCAATCCTCGCAAAACACCAATTGCACCTTTTCGGGTTTGGACGCATTCGAAACGAGCACCATCCCACCCTTCAACCATTAAACCCCCGAAACAACACGCCGTTCGGGCACTCCCAGACTACCGTTACTGCCACCCTACGTCATCATTCAAACCCAACGGTCTTAAAACTCTCAGCTCGCTCTCTCGCTCGCTATTACGCCCCCCACCCCTCTTACGCATTAAAAGGGAGAGGAGTCTCGCTCGCTTGGCTGAGAGCTTTCCACCATTCCGAGGAGGATATCGGTTGGTCGAGTCTCGTAGAGAGAGAAGAATGCTGGAGATCACCTTCGCAACATGGCAGCTGGCCGATGGAACATTCCTGCAGGCCGCCCCGAGCATCCGCACGGTGGCCGGTCCGCCGGGCCTGACGGTCATCGTCCAGATGGCCTGGCGCCATGACTGCCCTGAAGGGCGTTCCTTCTGTTTTCGAGGCTTCGCTCGCGTGCGCCGGGTCCTGGCCACCGGCGAAACGGACCATCGCTTCCTGCACTTCACCGCCGTGCCCTGCCCCCACGCTCCGAGGGTGCACATAGCAGTTGACCGGGATTTAGGCGGGACTGCGCGAGATGATGATTTTCAGAGCGAATGGCATGGTCCCTGCTGCGTCCCTCTTGCACGCGACGATGATGAGGATGCTGGCCATGATCGAGACCGTGATCTCCGCGATGCGGACGTGAGAGCCGGGAGGGCTTTTGACGATATCGACGCTGGTGCAGGTCGAGGTGCCGCTGAATCTGATGGCAGTGCTGCTGCTGGAGGTGATGCAGCCTGAGGTTGCTGCTGCCGATCGTCTCTCTTTGAGTGCTTTCGTTCCCAGAATAAGCTTGCTCTGTTGAATGTGGACTGGATCTGAGAAATATTTGAAACTGAATCTGAAAGAATAATAAGGGAACTTTCATATTAATCGGACGATGATCTAAAATTGCAGTGTTTATCATGCTAGTGATTTTAAAAATTTTTCAGGTATCCACGAATAATTCATTTGGTAGTCTATAGGAGTCCAAAATCACTGACCATATAATATCAAAACTACCATTGGTATATTTCTACAAATTATCATTAAATAATAATAATAACAATATGATTAATAATATATTATAATATACTATTTATTATAAATATAATATATAATGTTAATATCATATCATATCATATATAATATTGATGGTATAATTTTTTTGCTAGATTGAAACATATTTTTGTCATCTAATTTCAACCCAAGATCACTGCTTTGGGGTGATCATGAATTTCTGACATCAAGCATAAAAATTCTATCACTGGATTGGGTGGTGATTTGAAGAGTGAAAGTGATTTGAAATCATTGCCATATAGAATCAACGTGGTGCAACCAAATACAGTAATCACATCATCTCCACCCACATCACTCTTGATTATAATAAATGAAAGACCTTAGTAGTCAAATTTCTGTTACATATTAAGTAATGAACTTTAATAACACTCATATTAATATTTAATAGCAGCTCATTAATATCCATTGCATATTAAATAATGAGCTTTAATGATGATCGAGCACATTAATATCAATGTTATTAATACCGGTATCTATGTAGAGAATGGAGAGCTCTAACTCCATTTTAGATATATGATGGAAGTATATATGTGTGTCTATCTATATGCGTATGCTTTAGTGGTTGGTGTCATATATTTATTACTTTACTAAAAAGGGAGGAGAGAAACTCCATCTAAGCCTATCCAACATTTATTATTGTAACCACCAGAAACATTTGTGATGGTACAATGCCTGATTTAGGGGTTCTCATGGAGAACTAAGATAGGCTAAATCTACACCTAGTTACTGTCAAGTAACCTAGTACTCACAGATTTGCTCAAGACTACAAATCTGTAGGTTACAAGCGCAGCAATATCACATCCATACGTTTGGTGTGCAACATATCAACCACCTCACTTTCTTTCCTCAAGATTTTCAGCAATAGATGAAAAAATTCAGCAATAGAATTTAATACATTAGATGAAAAAATTCAGCAATATCACTTCCATACGTTGGCGTGCAACATATCAACCACCTCACTTTCCTTCCTCAGGAATTTCATTAGGAGAGCCTGTGCTGCAGAGAGTGGCGATTCTTGGGGGGAGGAGGGAAATGGTGGCTATGAGGCCGTAGGAGGTGCTGTGAAGGTGGTGGGGCTCTGGGTGACCCCATCGGTGGGAGTGAATCTGATCGATTGGAGACCCGAGTAGAACTAATTTGTCCAATTCATGAATTGAATTCGAATAGTTGATTCATGAGTAATCTTACTATTTATTTTAGAATCTTTTATTTATTTATTTATTTTTTTTTTGCTAGAGTAGGCGTATCATACTATACGAGTACAAACACACCTAATAAAATCTGAAAACAAAACAACACGGAGTGCACTAGGCAGCTCCACCTCTCCGGTCCATAAAGTACCGCCCGAATGGAAACTCGAGGTTTTGGAAACCGATTTTCTTTTTTATTGTTTTAATGGCAAGTTAAAGCCATTGGAAGACTCTAACAAAAATGGCCTGCATGAGCCTTAACATCCTCGAGTAGGTGGGCCTCTCTAGGGTCTGGACAGCACGAGTGTACCATCCTAGGCCTTTCCTACTAAATGTCTGGGTAAATATCATGAAAAAGTTAGTAACTTTCATGTCGACCAACTTATCCATGTTCTCACGCTTCTCCAGATGGATAGATTATTTTTCCATGAGTAGCATTTGCCCTAAACTTTATTGGTTCAATTTCAATTTCAAAAATCAGAAATTGATTATAATCCTAAACCAACCTAATCCACGTGCAACCTTGCTCGTATGATGATAGACATCATAATGGAGTCAGGAAAAGTATAGTACCTTTAGATCCCGTGGGCTCCACCTACCCCTGGACTCCAACAATCATCATCTCCTTAACACCAACAATGGCACATCAACAAAAGATATGGAAAAAGTGATGGGTTGATTCATTAAGAGAAAAAATTCAGCTCATAAACTAGGCAAAATGATATTGAATCAGTTGTGATAATGTACAAAGGGTTCTTTAAATTAGAAAAAAAGGAGAGAAAAAAATCAGAGCTTCTTGGGTATCTGAGCTTACTGAGCTGAAAGGAGAGCGGACAATGTACATCCAAGCGTGCCACAACCTGAAGTAGCCACAGATGTGACGTTCTGGCAGCCTCCTGCGACAATAAAATGATAGTAGAAACTAAGTATTGCCTTTATAGAAAATTAGCACGAATTGAGATCATGGAACCCTGGCTGTTTTGTACCTCACCGATCATTGTGCACTTTCAGCCATTTGAACAAAATGTCAGAGATACTCCGCTGCATGATAATTGTGAGGAAAGAGAAACCCGAGCAGTGATCGAGTCTGTTAGGTTTTTGGAATGTTTCATTGCAGTGCTAAAATTAACGATAATTCAGAAATTCCAGAAATTTCTCTGTTTCCTGTTCTTTAACAACCTGTCATCATTGAAATTCCAAAGTAAGCAACCACTGATACTAAAGAAGAGATAAAACAAGGATAAAAATTAAAACAGAAAGAAACATGAGGCAAGCAGAACCTTTTAGACATAGTAGAACAAGACAAGGCATCAAATTACTAAACAAGAATTTAAGGTGCAACTTTCTGTTGAAACGGATCGTAATATTTTCTTTGAGGATTATGATATAAAAAAAAATCAAACAGATGTAGCACAGACAAGCTGCACTAACAGCAGTTTCATACAGGGATGTGCACTTTGAATGACAAATTAATTATCCCTCCTAAATACACCTTTTCTACCACTGTCCTCACAAAAATCTGATCCATGATTTTCCTTTTCTTGATGCCGTTTGTCAAGAAAACAGAGGCACCTTATTGAAAAGAAATGCACCCAAACAAGATATACAGGTGACTAGGATAAATCTTCTTTCATCAATAGTGGATCAATAAAGGTAAGTTAGGGGATATAGGTAAGCAGTCAGTTGTATAAAGGAGGAAATGCCACAAGTGATCAGCAGAGAAATTTGATGACCACAATTCTGGAGGAGCCTGTGAAAGCCTGCCCTTATGCCAGCCATAAAATAATGTTTAGTGTGTGCGCCAAAGAGATGAAGCAAGTTGAAAGCTACACCTGAAAACTAAGTAAACCGGTGCAAGATATGGTGTTGGAGATAGTGCGCAGAGAGGACTTATCTGGCCCTAAGATGTTCTAATGAAATCTTGTTTTGATGAGTCTGGATAGTGCTGCCAGATAAGTCCGGACACTGCACCATCTCCATTGCAATATCTTGCACCAGTTTTTTTTTCCCTAATATATTGGCAACTCCAGCCAAATTTCTAAACAAAAAGAAAATACAAATGTAAATCAAGTAGTCTCCTCCTCCAACAGCAAGCCGCCAACTGTAACAATTAACAACCAACTTATTTAGTTCTCTCACCAGAACATAATCCAAAGTACTAATTCCAGCTCCAAAATTTGCACTTCGCCTATTGGGCAAGTTCGATTATAGCTGACTCAATGTACACTAGCAAAAAGTTTCGGGTTTGCTTTGGCCATGTCCATGTCATATATGATAAAGGTTTTCATGAGCATGGTGCATCCATGGTTCAGTCTTACCAGTTTAAACTCCCTCCTGAAAATCTCTCAGAGAAACAGTGAGAACCTCAAATTTATGTGATCTACTGATTAGATCTAAAGCAAATGTCTGGTACTCCAACCATGAAAATATCGTCATGAAAAGAGACGAGCACAATCCACATCAGCTTATTCCATCTCCAAATTGAGTTCACCACTGAAGCGGGAAAACACATGGGATAGTGATTCTATAATCTGAGTTTTCTAAACTTTCTTTTTTGAGGTGAGACTAATGAAATATGACTTAAAAGTAAACAGCAAAGCAATAAATTTGTCCCAAGATATTACATATGTCCCAAGATATGCTTTTGACCCAATGGCTATTTGTTTCTGTGCAATGGAGGAGATAAGAGGAAGAGAGGAAACGAGGGGCTTTCGATTTGTGTGGGTGCATGGGGGCTCTTCATAGTTCTCTCTCAAATCAGTTACATTCATAGGTACCACCACCATGACAATCTTCTACTCCTACCAGTACTGTCTTCTGGTGGGGATCAAAGACACCATTACTACCAATACTACACTCCGCATCCTCCGACCAACATATCATCTACTTTAGATAGAAGAATGCAAGCTAAATTAAACAGTTTCAAACACAGTTATCAAACCTGGACTGGACTGGAACCCCAGTGAACCAAGCCTTAATCTGGTTTGGGCTTAGGACAAGACCAGATCTGCAGTTGACCTAGCGACACCTGCCTGAGCCAGCTGGTTTCATGTGACCGGGCCAGCCAAGCCGGTTTTTTGGGCTTATATATATCTAGGGCTTATATATATCCTATCGATTATCTGAAATGCAAACTGTATGGAAAAAAAAAAGAAACATAGATAATAGCCTTATTCCTTCTCTATTGAGTGCCATCTGAAGTTAAGATATCAAATATATACCACCAAATTTCACCAAAAAATCCTCAAAGAAGTACTCTATATAAACCATTTTGTACAGTCTGATAAAAGAAGTATTCCTCAATATAAATGAGCATATATGTTGTTTTAAAGAAAACCTGTCCTAAATCAACACACATATAGACTAAAAATAGGGGCGACAGGGTTGGATTTGTTTGGATGCAGGTCCGGTCAAAAATCTATCAAACCAACCCATGTAACCCATTTAATAAATGGATCAAATCAGGTTAAACAGTTTACACGGGTCTTAAACGGGTTAAGTGGGTTTTAAACGGGTTGAGGAGGTCTTGAACAGGTTAAACAAGTCATGACCTAACCCAACTATTAATGGATCAAGATGGGTTAAATAGATCAGGACTCTAAACCTGAAACTGACCTATCTAACAAATGGGTCAAGTTGGAATGAAACTATTCATGACCCGGAAAAATTTATGCCAAACATGAACGTGCTTAAAGCAGGTCAATTGCAAGTCATATTGGCAGGTCAGGTCATACATTGTCACCCCTAACTAAAAATATACATCCACTGTGCAAACCACAATTGAAACCCCTTTCATGTGTGGACCACACCTACACCCATTGCAGGGCCCATCCCATGGAGCTACTAGCATGAAATATTGGGCATTATGATGGTTTTCATCAATAGAGACTTGCAGCTAATAACATATGACAAAAAAATGGAATATTACATTTTATTTCCGTAATTGTCGTATTCATATGAAAATCCTAGAATGTTCTCAATAGCGTGCATGCAAACTCTGCTGCACATGGAACAACATCCTTGCAATCCCATGCTCACAAATGTCCCTATTTAATGTACAGTGAACTTCTTTTTATTTTGAACATGGGAGGGGCTATTCTCCATCCTCTACCCTACACCTCCACTAGTGCCAAGCCAAAGCCCGAGCCCTTTGGCACCGCTCGTGGAACCAAGACTTTTTATAGTTGAGGGTCAAAGCAGTGGCTGATGCCTTGCATAATTGAATCCTCACCCTTCCCTAAGATGGCAAGGGGTCATATCATCCGAACCAAAGTTCAGCGGTGTATAATTAACCATTCAACCTTGTCCCAACATTGACTGGTTGCTTGTGCATTAAATGTCAAAAATGCGGGAGCATGAGCTTGTGAATGACTTTATGCACACTAATGAGTGTGTCCAGAATTATATGCTGCCAGCAAATGTTCCTCCAATAATGTCAAACCAGGATAAGATCCAGTTCGGGTGCTTGCACACATGTACCTAAGCATGTATGGTGGAAAGCCCCCACATTTCACATCAAATCCATTGCAATGGCATATCTTTCTTGTTTCTCTAAAGAACACATCCGACTCTTTCTATTATCGCCAAAGATCTTATCAAAACGTGCTACACCAATTGGTTGTCATTATGATCAGATTACAAATGTATTAAGCAAAAAAAATAAACAATGAAAAAAGATAGTAGGTAAAAATCTGATGCAGCCATCAGAACTCATTGACCACATAACGATAATTGCAGTAGAACTTACTGACATACAGAGATAAGGAACCAATTCATCATTTAACAATGAATTTGAATTGCATTTACGCACCTTAATCGGAAGGTCCTTCTGCAGACCCATTAAATCAAGAAACTCACAGCCAACTCGGTGCCAGTCATTTGGAATAACTTGTCCTAGATCTTGGCTGCTCTTTAGTTGAGTTTGATCATTACCCTGTTCGAAGCCCCTTCCTACCCACAAATATAAAATCCTACCTGACTCTCCACTTGTACCAGCATTAGGAGTCAAGAAAAGAAACACTGCTTTGGAATCCAGATCTTCTGTAGCGAATGTTGCTAGCTCTTCCATACTAGGCCAGCGATACACTAAGAGATGTGCCAGGTTTGGACTCTTCAACCTAACATCAACCCTTCCAGTTGAACCAGGCAGCAATTGATCATCTTGATTTAGATGATTTTTCTGAGAGTTCACCCTATTTTCTGAACTATTAACAGCAGAATCACCAGTGCACTTGACATCTGAAACTTCCCCTACATTATCTTCCCTGTCTAAAGCATCATCTTTGGACATGCAGTTATTATTATTCCTATCTACGACTTCATTTGCAGATGATGTATTTAACACCTTCCGAGATAACACTGGAGCATCATTTTTGTTGAGTGATGACAATTTCAGAGGTGAAAAGCTTCCCCTTCTTTCAGCAATAGAGCGTGCAAGCCCCTTAGACGGAGAAGAACCTGATTCCCAACAATGCTTCAAGGGTTCCATATTGCTTGAAGGTTGGAGAGAAGGCCTGGATGATGGTGGCAAAGGGTCAGGCGAGTTAGACGAAGCAGGTGATGGTGTAAGCGAATGAGAGGAGGATGTTGAAGGAGAGATGGAAAATGACTCTGAACTACACTTTGAGCTAATACTCAAGTCAGAGGAAAGTGAACTAGGAGAAAGATAAGGAGGGGATGTAGATGCCTCTGCAGTCAAAAGCTGCACTCGGTTCATGCGGGGATCCATATCCCTCACCAATGCAGGATCTGAATAAACTTTTGTTATAAACTTACGCCTCAAAATACTCCAGTTGCTTTCTCTTGCCGGAAGGTTGGTTTCCTGCCCTGGTCCCGAAGAAGAGAATGGTGGCACAACACCTCCAGTAATTGCCTTATAGAAAAGCTCAAAGTCTCCATCATATGACTCCACTCTCCTCTTACCAATGCCAGCCTTGATTGCTGATCCAATCTGTTCCTTGTCAATCTTTGTGGCACTGTCTGAATTTGAAGGGGCACTTGCGAACGCCTCCCAGAACTCTGGTGGCTCATCCCCTTCTTCAATCATCATGATAGGCCCCTGCACCCTCTCGTACCTTACCACCTGAAAAGCCGCAGCTTTTGCATCCTTTTCCATTACTAGCTTGCAATTCTTACCGATCCACACATAAATCGATGAGAGGACATGAATGATAAATGCGCCCCTTGAATCCAAAGCATCTGGCGAAGGATCATTCAACATCTTTGGTACTAGATGCAATGGATCATACGAAGAGTGAGGTGCCATTCGGTACATCCTCAGCACCGAACTGGGGCTCAGCGGGATTGCATGGACCCTCTTCTGGCACTGAAGCAGCTGGCAGGCGAAACCCATGTTCGGATTAGCGATCCCCCTCGCAGCCTTAACATACTGGAAGGCATCCTCAAAGCTCTGTCCTTTCCTCCACATAAGGTAAGCTATAACCAGTGAGGTGGACCGCGACACTCCCTGGCAGCAGTGGACCAACACCCTCCCGCCCTGCTCCCGGACATCCTCAAAGTAATCAAACACATCATACAATATACTCGTGATATCCTCTGTCGGGCTATCCTGCAACCAGAGGGTCTTATAAACGAGATCCGACTTGAAGTACTCCGGGCAAACGAATCCAACACAATTGAGGACATGGGTGATTCCATTCCGGCGAAGGATTTCTCGGTTCCTAGCCACGGAGTCTCCACCGAGGTAGATGTGGTCGGCCACCTTGGAGCACTCCTTATCAAAGAAGGCGATCTGATCTTTCTTGACTTGGGACCGCAGCAAGGACAGATCCAGCTCCATGCCCTCACCGGGCTTGTTGGCGCTGGCCTTCCCACTAGGAGTGGGGAGCTGCGGCCACTCCCCAACGTCGTCGCAGCTGGCCTTGGGCCAGTCGTCCAAGCTCCGGCGGACGATGGAGAGCGGCTGGAGAGGCGGAAGGCAGGACCGGGCCTTGCCGCTCTGCGATCTGGGGGTCAGGGGAGGAGCCGGGTAGCGTCGGAACTGGCCGTTGGTCGAATTCTTTTCCTCGGTAGAACAACAGCTGGAGTCGTCCGGCGCAGAGATCCGGGAAGAGGACCACGACGCCGACCTCCAGAAGGTTTTCCGGCTGCCAGAGAGCGGACCGGAGGCCGCATCCTCTTCGCCTCCCATTGCTGGACTACCCCTCTCGATCAAGAAATCAAAAGAACCCTAGATTGGATCAGCTGACGGCTCATCTATCCCGACAAAAGCCAATCGAAATCCTCAACTCTAAACCGACACCAAGAAGCGATTTTTTTTTGTTCTCAGGCCGAAAAACACTTACAAAATCACAAAAAAAAAAAAAAAACAGCGAGGGGAGAAAGCGAAAACCTGGAACTTCCAACTTTTGGCGAATTCGGTTCTCGCCAGGCCTATTTAAAGTAGGGAAAAAACGCAAGCTTGGATAGAAGAAAAGGCGGAGAAGAGAAAGAATAAGGAGAGAGGCTACCATGGATCTACGACGCTTGGCATCAAAGAAAGAGGAGATGCGGTCTAACCCTAGAGGCGGAGAGAGACGAGGGGTTTAAAGACAGGGTAGGATTTAACTGCGCGGTTGGGTGGATTTGTTGCCCACCTAATTTCAGTTGTGCGTGAATCAATCTCGCGCGAAGGATCAATCGGCGCCGTGCATTTGAAAAATCCAAAGAGACTCAACTCATAGATTTCGTAGTCCGCGATCTTGGGACAGCTGGCAGCGAGATTTCTTTGACCGTTGGTGGGCCTCTTTGACCCCGGAGGAGCGAGTGGGTCCCACCTTTGATATCGTCGTTCGCATGGTCGCGGTCCACCCACTTCGATGGACGGTTCAAGTCTCGGTCAACGTCTGGGCCCACCGGGCAATAAATACGGCGTTACGTAATAGCCAAAAGACCGGTTTTTTAAAAATAATTAATCCCATCATTAATTAGTTAGGGAGTGGATTAGCTAACAAGAGTCTTGTTCTGTATCAATGGAGTGCAATCTACGTAGTAGATAGATTGTGTCTACTAGGTTCACAAGCATCTATTCCCAACTTCAGCTGTTGGAAGAAATGTAGAAGAGGGGGAAAAGAGCCACCTTCCCTTTATTAAGTAGATGCCATCCATCTATGCTAATTCCATCTTTGATGGGTCCGATGAGAAATTTTTGATGTGCATAAAACCAACGAATCCCTTGTTGCAGAGTGATAAGGATATGTACAGCCGCTAAATTGTTGGGTCTAGGAAACATGGAAGCAGAGCAATAGATTCACTGGTTGGACTGCCGACAAATGACGGCGGGGTGGCGGCGATCTGGTTTTGTAAAAGAAAATAAAACTAGTTAATGTATTAGAAGACCTTTTTTTTTTTTAGTGCAGCAGGAGAGATGAATATTATATCTTGTTTTGATCAAAACTTCAGAAGAAAATCTGATAAACATGCAATTTGTAGATCAAAAATTTAAAAAGTTTTAATGCAGTATGGGACTTTTTTTAATATTTATTGAGAAAAGTTGTGTTTTTATTATTCTTCTCCAATATGATGGTCGTGCTTCTCTCCCTAAAAATTAAGGTATTATTAAAAAAATGATATTATAACTTAGCCAAATAGAAAGTGCTTTCTTTAAAAAAATATCTTTGAAGTGTTTTTAAGGGTCCAAAGAGATTAAAGAAAAAAATTGATGGTTGAAAAAATAATTTTTATATATTTAATTGATCATAAGGAAGAGGCATATCCCAAAATAATTTTTGTTTGATTAAACATCTATTTTTCTATATAATATATTCATTATATTTTTAATAAAAAATTATTTTATTTTATTTAAAAATTTAAAAATATTTTTAGAAAAAATATTTTAATTTTCAGCCAATGAGAATTAATTTTTTTTATGAAATATAAAAATTAATTTTATTTATTTTTTCCCTTCGCTTCTGTTCCCATGCAGCCATCCGGTGCCAGATTAGATCACCAGGACACTACGTTCCGGTCTCCGTACACGCGTCTCCATTAAGAATTTGCCACGTCACCACCGGTCTATATTCATGGCATGTGCCTCGATATTCGCGGGAAACTCCATCTCCATCGCCCTCGCGGGATGTTCAGGCGTACCGACGACTTCCCGCTGTACACCGTTAGCGTTAACCGTCCATACCCATCCGAAGTCCGAACCCATGGCTTCCTCCCGGAGCCAATTCCGGCGACCGGAAAAAAAGATGCTGGAATCGACGGGAACCGAGGGGGATGCCGAGGAATCGGAGCTTCTCTTGACGGAACCCGGCGACCGGGAGCGGTCGTAGCGTTTGAACTGCGACAGATTCCGGCGGTCGGTGCACGAAGAGAACCCCCGTCGAGACCGCCAAGACTGTCTCGGCGTCTTAGGTTTTGTTCTCTTGTCTATCTCTATCTCCTATTATTCATCTTTATCTCTTTGGAATTTCTTTGACTCTTTACTTGGTTAGATGCTTCTCCTTTTAATCTCCTTCGCGATTAGTGCTAAACTTCTCCTCTTTTCTCTTTCCATTTCTCTTTTTGTAGTGCGCGAATTCATTCGGTTCCTTTGATGCCCCTTCTTTCCTCTTTCTCGCTGTTAAATTTTAGAGATGGCTAAGGGTTGGTGCTTTTTGGACGAACATGGTAGGTGGGAGAAAGAGAGTAGGAAACATGAGCCCTTGTTGCTTCCCCGTCGAGAAATCTGAAGGTATTCTTTACGCTTCTTTCAATTTAGATGCCCATCTTGGGTTTGTGGAATGATTTTTGTGATGGAAACTTTAAATCGTTAGCTGTAGGTGAGAATCTAAGGTGATTGAGCAAATCATGAGGATTGTGGTGGTCGATTATTTGCCTAATAGCGTAAAGTTGATTTTTTTTCCTTCAACTTTTTCTTGAAGAATCGATGTTTTTAGATGATTGAAGTTGTGCTGTGGCATATGTTAAAATAAGAAAGCATATGACTTAGATGTGGAAGAAATGATAATACAAGTTACATTGTGACCAATTTTCGGATGACTGTCATAAACAACCGATTGATGACTGATCTTTGGCTCAAGGACCCAAAAAGAAAAAATTAAGATATTTGGCATGGTGTAGGATATAGCAGCTGTTTGCACAATCCCTTGAATGTTCTTCACTAGGTTAAAATTTGAGTGCCGGCAGAAATTTGGATCATCGATTGTCAGTCGTGTTAGTATTAGTCTATGTTTTTCTTTGCAAGATCCATCTGAATTTTCTTTGGTTGCAAACAGTTTCGTCTGCACAATCTCGTAGCATCTATTAGCTGAAATGCTTTTGGATATCGATGTAATAGTGAACAAATCTCTCTTGTTCAATTCTGCTTCTTTCGTGCTTATAAAACTGATGAGCTTGTTATTTCTTCATTTGCATTCTTAACTTGATCTTAATTGGTAGAATCGATTGATTTAACTGAAGGGTGTAAAATAGGATACTTATTTGACATATGGGTGCAGGAGATGACGTAGCTGAGTATTATCAACAGCAGATGGAAATGCTGGAGAGCTTTGGCAAAATGGATGCATTGGCTGATCGTGGATTTCTACCTGGAATGTCAAAGGTTGTAATTACTTAGCGGATTAATTTGAAACGGAGCTGAATCATGCTTTCTAAATCTCCAGAGTGGTCTGTGAACTGATATTACTTTGGTGTGTATAGGAAGAACGTGAAAGGACTGCTAGAAGTGAACAAATAGCTATCCGTATATCCAACATAGCAAACATGATCCTTTTTGCTGCCAAGGTCTATGCTTCAATAAGGAGTGGATCGTTGTCCGTTATCGCATCCACATTAGATTCTCTCCTTGATCTGTTATCAGGATTTATCTTATGGTTTACTTCATTCTCCATGCAAACAACAAATCCTTATCAGTATCCTATTGGGAAAAGGCGCATGCAGCCACTGGTAGTTTTTCCGACTGTCTTGTTCTTTATTTTTCCCTTCTAATTATCACTTGGTGCTTGAAACATGAGTATAGTCAGAGCAATTTTTATTTGGTATTTCTTCTGAAAATCTGAATTGTTGTTCACATGAACAAATGGCTCCTTAATTTGTCATTCTTCTGATTTGGATTTAATAGAATAGAATACATAGATAGATCTAGAGTTACCAGAAGCTATCACTAAATGCCTGCCAGCATAAATGTATAAATCACAATCATGACTGTTAAACATCTTTTCTATGTACTTGCTCGCGGGGTATTGTTTTGTTCAATAAACAGTAGACTCAGGGGTTTTGGTGTGCACCAGCTGGACTTCCAGAAAATGGTCACTGGTGCAGATTATAGTTTGATCAACATTCCATGGAATGTTATGTTGAAGTGCACCTTTTATTATAACAATAATTGGAGTAATGTATGCTGCATGATAAGACATTTTCCTTTCTCCTCCTAGCTGTTTGGAATAATGTCCACATGGTCCTGAAATGACTACTGATTTTGTACCATATAATTCTACCTGTTGATCACTATAAATTTAGCCATTAGGTTGATCATGTAACTTTTTTATGTATGTTTCAAAATTTATGCAACTTAGTACCATCAATATCGTCTTCTATCGAAGTTCTTGTTGCTTTGGAACCATTCGCTTGGTTGTGTCTAGTGAGACTAGTAGATGGGACTTGAAAATAGAAATTGCAGAACTAATCTTACTTCTCATCTCACTTCCTCGCATCCAGCTGTCCGAAAACTCCATGAATTCATCTTATGCTACATGGTTCTACTCTTTAAGTATACGATATTTGGATAACAGCATGGCTAGTTGGCTACATATCCTATACTACATTAACACATGTGCATCCTTGACAGTGTTCAGTCTTAGTATTGCACCTATTGCATTGTTCTGCATCTACCTGACATTTAAACATCACTATTTCGTGGTCTAACCACTCTCTCCTCTTTCATTCTCCATTTCTGATAAATCTCATGTGATCCTTCTTCTCTCCAAATTTAGTGGAATGATATATATGTTGCTCTGTTCTATGCTGCCACAGACATGCTCTCTCTTTAAACCGTAATAATTTTCTTCCTCTTTTTCTAATATAATTCCTTTAAATTTTAGCTTATATGAAGTTGTATTCTCTCGGAATTTATATTTTTCAATTTTGTGGATATCTTTTCCATGAAGTGAATGTAACATATATGGTTAATTTGTTATCTTATGCCTGAGCTGTCACATTTTGTTCAATTAGATGTAGCTATTCTGTGCAGGGAATCCTTGTTTTTGCATCTATAATGGCAACGCTGGGCCTTCAGATCATTTTGGAGTCGGTACAATCCCTAATATCAGATGTAAGTCAAAAAAAATCTCTCAACTCTCAGGCAAGCATATTTTCATTTTTCCTTGCTCGACACAAGTTCTTTTCTAATATTTTAGTGAAGATTAGTGGCATCCTCCATGTTAGTTCACTACATATTAGAATTTATTTACATTTATGCCATCTAAGACTTCCGTATGGAAATGGCATATGCATCCTTCACCAGCATGATAAATTCCAAAGTGACCAACCAAGTATAGGTTTCAGTTTTTTTACAGACTTCATTACAAAGATTCCAATTTATAAGTTCCCTAACCATCCAATTATGACGGCTTGATGTCCACTAATATTTACATCAGCTCCTGATAACCATACTGCTAGCTTAATCCTGGCACATTGTTTAGGCTTTTAAGCATCACAATTATGGTGTTCTTGCATTAAAGACAGCAGTTATCTGTTTGTTTGATGCAGGAAGATGAATTCAGCATGACAAAGCAGCAAGAGAGATGGGTTGTAGGCATCATGCCATCTGTGACATTAGTGAAGCTTGCTCTGGTTTTCTACTGCCGCTCGTTCACCAATGAGATTGTCAAGGCCTACATGAAGGACCACTTTTTTGACGTCATTACAAATGTCATTGGTCTGGTGGCTGCACTTCTTGGCAATTATATAAAACACTGGATTGATCCAGTTGGAGCTATCATTGTGAGTAGTACTCATTATCGCCCTTTCCATTGTATCTCAGCATGAACTGTGTGAGCGATTGCTTTAGTTTGCAACTGGAACCTATATGCTGTTGTTGCATGAGGCAGGATACATGGTGACTATTGGAAGCACGGCAAAGCTTGGTGGAAAACTTAATGAGACAGCTGATGTGGTGCCACTTGGCTGTCCCATGAACCTATCTCCTACAATGCTCCACCTGATATAAGAAACAGAACCTGATACTTGGCTGATAGGCAAACTCTTGGGTAGATGGTGGCCCAATAGTTTGATTGAATAATCTGTAATATCCAGTTGTATCATTACTGTATGTTGTCTAAGTTGTTGCCACAGTGAACCCACAGGTTGTGTCCAAAAGAAAAACCAAAAGAAGAAGAAAAGAAAAGAAAAGAAAGCCTAAAACAACTCAATCAGATATATTTGTTTGTGTTATGATCGCTTTATGAGGCTTTACATTTGAATGGAAACTCTAAACTGGAGTGCATCATGATTCTCACATTTCTTGAAAATCTAGACACTGTTTTTCAAACAAACATGACTGACTACATCTGTACTTAATATATTTTGATGCGCAGCTGGCGTTATATACCATCCATACATGGTCGATGACTGTGCTGGAAAATGTGAACTCTCTGGTTGGCCGGTCGGCGGCACCGGAATATCTGCAGAAATTGACATACCTATGCTGGAACCATCACGAGGCCATAAGAAACATTGACACCGTGCGGGCTTACACATTCGGCTCGAACTACTTTGTTGAGGTGGATATTGTCCTGCCCTCAGAAATGCCCTTGAGAGATGCACACGACATTGGGGAGGCCTTACAGGAGAAGCTTGAACTACTGCCTGAGATCGAGCGGGCTTTTGTTCACCTCGATTATGAGTTCACTCATCGCCCTGAGCATGCACAGGCTCATGATACATGACCTAGTCTGTTTATGTAACTAACTACTATAAAGGAATAAGGTTCTTTCAAGCTTCTTGTCGTGCTGAAATCCTGTATCTGGGTTATGATAGTTGATGAACGAAAATACATAGGGTGCTTGCTTGGGGATGGTGTAATTCAACTTTTATGGGTAGTAGTTTGTTCATACTCAAGTTTAATGTAAAATGTGTGTGTTCTTTAAATGAGAAGTGGATATAGCTATTGGGATAATAAGAAACATGTCACGACCCTCCCAATTTGGATGAATCAGGTCACTATTTTTCTGTTTTTCTTTTCTTCTTATATTTTTTTTCTTCTTTGTTTTTATCTTGATGCATGACTCAATCTGACTGTAAAGGTTTATCTATAGTTTTAGATGTTGAGTGATCATTCAGAAGCTATGCAAGAATTTTATCTGGCGGCTTATCTGGAAAATAGGCTCGAAATCTTTATCCACATTTAACTATAAGAGTCTCCACATTTAACTGTATCCAACCTCAATGATTTTAAGATCGCTAACTAGGGAAGAAACTTGGTGCCAATGGGAGGTTCTAAGAAAAGGAATCATAGAGACCAGGATACATGATTTTTATGCTGAAGGCGGCATGGACATGATTGCAGTAAAGCAACATAGAAGTAATCTACAAACAAATTGTTACTTGCTGGATACTTGTGTTTGAAGGTAGATCTAGAACTTCCGGGAAAACAATCTAAGCTGCTCTGTTCCAGCTGACCAGAAGGAGAGGATATTCCAAAAGATGGAAAAGCAACTTGTGCTCTAAACGAATGAGGCTGCAAAACTAGTAATCTACTATAGTGACATACTTATATTTGTCCATGAGATGAAAGTGCTCGAACTCAGTAAATAAATACATTTGCCCTGGAAGAGTAGTTTTTTGAATTTATTTGGTATAGAAATTTCTACAAAGTCCATTTCAAAGCAAGTGTTTAAGAAACAGAACATTATGTCAAGCACATCTAAGATACCATTGCACTAAGAAGGAGCACATATGAATACCAAAACTTTAACATCTAAAGCAATGTTCAAGGACTTTTATTAAACGTCTCAAACCGTAAGTTGAGACTAAACCACACAACTGAAAACAAGGTCTTTTGGGAAATTTATTAGCCAACCAAACAAAGGAAACTAGTTCTTTCATCAGTTCGAAGGTGGGAAAAAGATGGCATCCGAGGTCCTCTTGGACCTGAAGAGCCCCTCCAACTCTGGAGTAGTGTTGAACGAAGACTCCAGCACTTCCGGCGATAACGCCTTCCAGACCGACGTCCTCCCTGCCAGATGACTGAACACCGGGCTGCAAAAATTCCATCACCAAAACATCACAACCATTTCAGACAGCAATACCAAACAAATATTAACTTAATAGCAGCAGCAGTGAAATCTTCAACTTACTTAGGAGTGGTGATGATGGAGAACCACTCCATGCCATCAGCATCAGCAATCTTGGACACCACAAAGAACCTTGGCACGATGAACAGACACCCTCCCTTCACTCTGGTCTCCAGGACCCGCTTGCCGTCGACGCCAACAACCTGAGCCCGGCCGCTCCCCCTGATCACGTAGGTCACCTGGAAAGCAGAGTCGCAGGAGAAGCCCGGCGAGCACATGGAATGGCCGTCGATCCTCACAAGGTCAGCCCCAAGCCCAACCTCGCCCACCAGGGGAAGGTTCTGGGTGTTCAGCACGACGACCCGGCCGCCGTTCTTGATATCGACATCCAGTGGAGCCTCCTCGCAGTTGAGAACCATCCCTTCCCTGTCTTCAGGACGGGGCTCAGGAATTTTCTGGCCATCCTTCAGTTTGGCAATGCCGGCGCCGGTTTGGCTGCGGACCAGCTTCTCGACCTCGTCTTCGGTGAGGTCCCAGGCACGGCTGACGAACTCGGAGCTGAAGCCGGTGAAGATGCCATTGGTGCCGGTGAGCTGGAAGTTGGTGAATTTTCCAGCCTTATGGCCCTTGGAGGTGTCTCCCAAGAAGAGGACGACAAGCTCAGCGTCGTTCGGATTGAACCACCAAGTTACGACGCCAAAGGGGAGAGCAAGAGCGTCCCCCTTCTTGATGGGAAGCACCTTCTCTTTCGTCGCCTCCGGCAACACAATTCCGCAAGTACCGCTTCCTGTAACAAAGAGTAAGGTGTGATTAATCTAAAGGTGCATTTGGATTTAGCATCTCTCTTTGTTTTTTCCTTCAGTTGTTTTTTTTTAATATCTTATAACAGGTTAAGTCTGTGCGGAAAGATCTATCATAAAGAACTGTTAATCTTAAAAGGTCTGAACATGGAGAATTGGATTGGACTGAAGAACACTAGTAGCAGTGTATTATTTTCACAAGAACAGAAACCAAAAAAAAAGGAATTTTGGTAATCATCATGTTTCCAAAAATCAATCTACAATCTCAGTTAGATTTCACGCTCTTTTTTTATGTTATTTTTTTAAAAAAAATTATAAATTACAATAATGTTTCCTTCATACTAGATGTATTCCACAACCATCCATTCATAATAAATGGCTCAAAAAAAAAGCCTGAATCGAACTACATTGTCAGCAGAACAAGCAAAATTAAAATAAAAAAAATGCTAAAAAATAGGATTTAAGGATAAATTAGGGCTTCAATCCAAAGAAACAGATTCTTTTTCAAAAAAAAAAAATCGATTAAAAATTTCCGTCCTGTTTCTGTTTTGCTATGTTAATTCATTAAAAAAAGATTTTTTTTTTTTTAACCGCCTCGGTTTGGTCGCGAAGATTCAAAGAAACCGCATCAATCCATCATTAGAGCACAGATTAAAAAACACACACACACGCACACATCAAAGAAGAGTGTCCACTTGACTCCAGTTACCCAGCCATCGTACTGTTTTTTTTATTTATTTAATCCATCAGCCACCCATGGCCTCCGTGGGCACGATAAAGAATATATATATAAGCCTGGATTTCAGGATACATTAAAAGAGGGGGAAAGGGAGAAAAAAACCAAGATCAAGATGATCAAAGCTCTCTTTACCTTGGAGGACGTAAGCAACCTTGGCGGAGTCGGAGTAGCTGGGAAGCGCGAGCCCCTGCTTCTCCAAGGCGAGCTTGGCGGCCCCGATCTTGGCCTCGCGGAGCATCGGCAGCTCCTCGCTGCACCACTCGTGGTAGGAGCCCCCATCCCCACCGTACGTTTTCTTCGACAGCCTCGGAGTCAGATCGATATCCATAGCCGCCAAACTAAACTATGCGAACTCTCGAAAGCAGAGCAGAACCAGGAAAAGAAGAAGAAGAAGAAGAAGAAGAGGAAGAGAGAGGCGTTGGATGGAGAGAAGACGTGGCGATTTATATGGAAGGGAATAAGCTGACGCTTGCAAGTATGGATAAAGACAGAGAGATATGGACGGTCGCGATATGAAGGCTTGAAATGCGGTGGATGGCTTTATGTTTTATTGCGCGGTTACGATTCTAATCATCATAATTAGTAACTAATCATCCTTACCGTTTTTCTCGATTTGTTTCCTTATACAGCATGGATAAGTTACGAAATTGCTAACAGTCAATAATATCTATAAGTTGTTATTTGTTACTACTACGAGGAAAAGAAGAAGATATTATCATTAGTATTCAAATTGCCAAGCGTGCCCGCCTATTTAATAATTTTTCAAAAAATTTAGAGCATAGTTACCAAAAACAATTTAACTCAGTGCATTTCCATATACCTATTTAGATGGTTGGACTGAAAATTTTATTGAAAAAATAGCTTATTCTGAGAAAAAAAAAATCTAAACAGTTTTTTTCTCCCTGTAAAATTTGGGCCGGCTTACTCCAAAAAATACTTATTAATATAGATCTAGCTCAGCTTGTATTTTTATAATTTTGCTAATTATACTAGTATAATCCTTGAATCTAATAGAATTTTTAGCCCAATCTTTCAAACAGACTGTGATGTGTTTATGTTTTCAGCATCGGCAAAGAAGATAATATTGGTTGCATATCTCTAACTCGGACCGAAAGGGCTTTTAGGTTAAGTTTGGTACTCTAATGGATATTTTGACACACAGGGTTGGGAGTGGTATAGCAAGATAGGAAAAAACCAATCACCTTAGAGAATGATTTTCCTCACCTTATCAACGATGATGTTACATGAACAAGAAGGAAAAGATGGCGGTTTAGAATACTTTTCTGGTAGGCTACATACTTTACGGTAGAGTGGCAATTTTTTTAGCAGGCAGACAACTTCGTTCCCCTTTTTAAATTGTAGAAAAGAAAGATTCAAAGTTGAGCATCGCTTTTAGGACCTCCAGATCAGTACATATTATTTATCAAAATATCTATATTATAGGGGTAGGGCCGGTAAATGAGCAAATTATTCATGAGCTAGCCTCAGTTTGGCTCACTCAATTACGAAAAGAGCCAGGCTTAAGTGCTTAACTCGTTCAAACTTAGCTAGAATTTACTCAAAATATTAATATATAAATAATGCAGTATTACATGTTATCTTAATTATCATTATTTATATATATAATGGACAGCATAATTATTTTTAAAAATATTTATCATAAATCAATGTATATGTACAGTAAAATGCAATCAGGCATAAGATTAAAATATAATTGTCATTAATATGGCGATTCAAAATTTCGGTCGGAGATTTACATCGAAGGGAGTAGCATGATCAATTGGATTAACAAGCTCCGGCCACATGACAACACAGTTGATCCTATTTTGAAAGATATTAGGCATATTAAGGATTAATCCTCCACGCACATCGTATCTTTAAAGAGGGGAACCAAACCCTGGATTGGTTGGCGGGTCAAGGGGCTTAAGGTAAAAATAATCTTTTGGCGTTGCTGCTGTAAATTGGTCCGACCCAGATGTCGAGCTGGCTAAATCATTAGAATACTTGAATAGTCGGCTGCTCAGATCATAAAGGTTGGCCTAAGATCGCGATGCAGCTCTAAGGTGGTGATGTCCGACCCAGATGCCGAGCTGGCTAAGCTATTAAAATACTTGAACGGTCGGCTGCTCAGACCATAAAGGTTGGCCTAAGATCACGATGTAGCTCTGAGGTGGTGATGCGGTAAGTGCTGCACTCGGATGATGATGGCTCTACTATCGAGGTGACGCTCATTAGCGGTGATTGTGCTCGGATTTTCACTATGACGTTAGATCCAACATGAAACGACAAAGATAGAGAAATCTTTTTGCCGAAGGGTGTATGACTGAGACCTTTCTATTCTTAAGTCGGATAGACTCTCAAAGAACAGCAGAAGTATTGTGAGAGCGGCAGAATAGCAATGCAAAGGCATAATAGGGCTCAAGAGCACTTACCTGAAAGATCCTTCGGGAGTGGTTTACATAGACGAGGGTCGATGCCCATCGCCAAAAAATTCGAGCATACAAATCGGCCATTTTTAGTAACCGATCACACATCTTGAAGATCTTGTGCACGCATTTCGCCTGCGCATCTCACACTGTTATGAAAACTGTTTACGATCATGGCCGAATTATTGCCAGTTGGGGGAGAGTTTAAAATTTAAAGAACTCTCTAGTCTCTACAAACCTCAGGGGTTGACCACATAGCGAGTTTTGACTGGTTAGTCGGAGGCTTTATGGCAAGCTCTTATTGATCAGTCCGCCATGTTGACTGCGGTCGATCCTGAAGCATATCATTTGGTAATTCAACAATTGCTTGTCGGACCAGTTACTGGAACTTCACTTTCTTGCTCAAGGCTTGCTTTTCAAATGGAAAGAAGACATTAAAGAACTTTTAGGAATATTTTCAGAAAAATTAGCCTCTAACATATTCATTTAAGACTTTGTGGGTTACGAAATACATAACCAAAATGAATGCTTTGCCAATTTCACATCAATAATTTCAACCATTGGAAGACACATCATGAGAACCATAAGATGCTTGTTAATATAAACATAACAACACTCAGTGAAAGCGAGATTGCTGCATGAATCAAATAGGAGGAAGAATTGATCATAACAAAACAATTTAAAGTTTTATCACAGCAATACAAAATAATATGTCAATATGACATAATAAGAGAATTTATACATTCAAATAGAACATATCATCAGCAAACTCGAAGGGAGAGGAAAAGAACACTCAAATAATAAAGTCCATAAATCGCCTAAACACAAGGAAAAACCTATCAGTCTTCAAAATCTCAGAAGCACTTCCGGTGGACAATGGATGGTCCTGCTTCATCATATTCTCCCTTAGAAATCCACATCTGCAAATACAGAGATATTGTAGTCAGGCATAGCACAAAAATACAAATTTATTCCAATGCGATAGAAAAATGAAGCACTAAGATATCACCTGTTGGAAGGTACTGAGGGAGGCAAGGATGGATCCTCCAATCCAGACACTGTATTTCCGTTCCGGTGGAGCAACCACCTTAATTTTCATGCTGCTTGGAGCAAGGGCAGTGATTTCCTTGCTCATCCGGTCAGCAATTCCAGGGAACATGGTTGTGCCCCCACTGAGAACAATGTTCCCATACAAATCCTTCCTGATATCAACATCGCACTTCATGATGGAGTTGTATGTGGTCTCATGAATTCCAGCAGCTTCCATACCAATCAAAGCAGGCTGGAAGAGCACCTCGGGGCACCTAAACCTCTCAGCCCCAATAGTGATAACCTGTCCATCAGGCAGTTCATAGCTCTTTTCTACAGTAGAGCTGCTCTTGGCAGTTTCAAGCTCCTGCTCATAATCAAGGGCAACATAGGCTAATTTTTCCTTTATGTCCCTAACAATTTCTCGTTCTGCTGTTGTGGTGAAAGAATAACCTCTCTCCGTAAGAATCTTCATCAACGCATCTGTGAGATCACGACCAGCAAGATCCAGACGAAGGATGGCATGAGGGAGTGCATATCCTTCATATATTGGAACTGTGTGGCTCACACCATCACCAGAGTCCAGAACGATTCCTGCAAACAGCAAAACAATAACTCAGTGGAAGTAATGAAGATGATGGATTATTTTGAGCAACGCAGCCATCCTGATACAAACCTGTTGTGCGGCCGCTGGCATATAGGGAAAGGACAGCCTGAATTGCAACATACATGGCAGGCACATTGAAAGTCTCAAACATGATCTGGGTCATTTTCTCTCTGTTTGCTTTAGGGTTGAGTGGGGCTTCAGTGAGGAGCACAGGGTGCTCCTCAGGGGCAACACGAAGCTCATTGTAGAAGGTGTGATGCCAGATCTTCTCCATGTCATCCCAGTTGCTGACAATCCCGTGCTCGATTGGATATTTCAAAGTGAGGATACCTCTTTTGGACTGAGCTTCATCACCCACATAAGCATCCTTCTGGCCCATCCCGACCATGACACCTGTGTGGCGAGGTCGGCCTACAATGCTGGGAAATACCGCCCTGGGTGCGTCATCGCCAGCAAATCCAGCCTACAGAGTATTGCAAGATGGGGGAAGAAGTTACTTGGAGATCATGATCAACGAATTGCAGAGACAACAATTCTCGAAGCAGGAAGAGTACAATAAGCCCAACAAAAGATTCGGTTAATAACCTTGACCATCCCAGTTCCATTGTCGCAGACAAGAGGTTGAATATCCTCGGCATCAGCCATTTTCTACAGCTCTGCACAAGAAATATTGCATCTGAAAGTAATTAATAGGCAAAGAGTAATCATTCCGTATATTTGAACTTGATAGCACACCTTAGCCAGTTATTTCGAGCTTGATTTAAATTTCCAATTCCAAATTATGCATTTATTGTTTTCATACAGAGTTTATTTTTTATTAGCAATATTGTTTTCTGGCAAATGGGACAAAGTGGTAACATAAACCTGGCATGCTTCACATCTGTAACACACAAGATAATTACATGACTGATTAGTGAGTACCATTTCAAATTTGATTATGATTAATTCAAATTAAACATCATGAATTTTTTTTTTTTGCTGAAACGGATGATTCATACAGTACAGGTACATATACATCCAAAGAAGTCGAAAAATAACAGATCCTGGAGCGCACTAGGCAACTCCCTCTCCCCAACCCAAAAGAAATATCATGATTATTAGGTGATAATCAGATGTGCGGATCCAGCCACCAGTGATCTCATTATGTGGTTTGCCACCTAGCTCCTAACAAATCATGTGACCAGGATCATAAATTAACTCTCCATGCAGCGAGGGGCAATCACTTGGTTGTCTTCCTAGGGACATGACAAATACTAAAGCAGGGAAAATAAGCAATCAAAAGATACAACTAACTACAAACAAATGAATCCACGTTATATGGAAAAGCATCCACACCTAAACTAATAGCAAAGTAAAACTTCATGCATATCTACAGCCATAGCAGTCATAGAATGACACACCCAACAGACTGTAAGCCATAACATTTTATGGCGATAATTATATAATCCATAAAAAACAACCAAAATGGCGATGAGATAGCATATGGAAGTGCTTCATGACCCTCCATATCCCACCAATAACTACAGAAACCGAGGAATAGATTAAAAACTTCAGAAAATTACTCATATATCACAAATCTCTTTTGCAAACCAAACAGGCGGCATAAAATCTTGACTGAAAAAATAACATTTGGGCGATATCGAGACGATTATAGTTTTTTCCCTGAAAAAAAAGTCCAATTTCATTTCCACCCAACCCAAAACGTAAAAAACCTCCCAAATCGGAACTTATCCTCGAGAAATCGAGAGATCTGGATCTAGAAAGCACGCCTCTGGAGATCAAGCGATGTAATTGTCCATTCTTTTCATCGATATTAAGATTTCCGCCAATAAAACTGCGAACTTTACATGTAAATTGAAACGAAAAATCGCGACATTGAGCAGATCCATCAGAACAATTCATAAAAAAAAAATGGCGGGAGAGAGAGAGAGATCGATGAGGCAACGGTTGCTTACATCGTTAGAGGATTGGCGACGGAATGAGAGAACTCCCCTTCCTCGGAGAAGATCGCCGCTAAGTAGAGGGAAAGAGCCAAAGAAGCGCTCTTGGTAACCAGAGAAGAGGAGGGAGCCCCCCTTTATCCAACGGCCGCGTGGAACCAGGACATCTAAAAAAATGGCCTTCCAACCCTGTGCCCCCCTTCGAATTTGGAGGTTCACAGATCCACTGGTAATTCCGAACAGCGAATATGATGTTTGGAATTATCATAGCCGTTGATCCTTCCAGATCGAGAGCTACAAGGGATACACGTGGACCCCAGTTGTTTTGAGGCCTGCCAAGTGGAGATAGGGAATAAGCTGTTTGGAATAAGCTGCTTAGGGCGAAAGAAAAAGCAAAGTCGAGGCCGGATAGGGAACAGCTCAGCTCATGTGGTTAGCCACCTAAGAAGGCTCAAAAGCTTGCGACACATGCTCACTTTTTAGAGGGAGTCATGATGGGGTTTGGGTGGGGTTGGGCGCGTCCTGGTTAAGCATATGTTTCCTACAGCTTGATGTTCTTGGTGATACCTAATTGGAGCATGGAACATGATTTATTTGGATAAGATGGTTGGGTCCACCTCGATGCCTTGCTCGAACTTAGGTTGCATTGGAATTTTTGATGCATTGGTTGAGCTTAGCGCTTCAAATCTTAGATCAAAGTGCCTCTTCGAAAAAAATATATTGAAGTCATTTAGAATCTTTATAATAATAATAATAATATATTTATTTAAAGGCTCTCAATAAACCTTTTTTTTTGGGGGGGGGGGGGGGGGGATCAAGAAAAGGTTTTCCTGTCCGAGCAGAAATATCTGCTTCTCATTTACTTATTTCCATCATGCTTCGAGGTTTCAGATAAAGTTCTTGATAATCATGGATTTTATGATGCTTTTGCATAGATATTGTTCCATGAGAATCCAAAAAATTCCTCTTCCATCATAGTTTCTATTAGAAAGAAAGCTATCCTCTAAGAAAGAAAGTATGATGGAGATGGAAAAAATAATGTATATAAATTTGTTTCCCTACAAGCATGCATTTCATAGCTCATGATTCATGTAAGCTATCCTCTAAGAAAGAAAGTATGATCGAGATGGAAAAAATAATGTATATAAATTTGTTTCCCTACAAGCATGCATTTCATAGCTAATACCGCATAATGCTTGAATGGAAGAGGATGAATATTACATGAAACATTTATGACAATTCGGTTATATTTGCGCTATGGGTACTATTTAGATGTCTTGGCATTCTATCTCTTTCATAGGCCATAAGCTGAAAAATAAAGAGATCACATGAGTTGCTAATTTCCTAATTTCTACTTTAAAAATAGTAATGTCCATTAATAAAGTTACAATCTCAAACTTCCATGAGTATAAGCCCTTGTGAGAGGGCTATTTCTTGGTCCTTTGAAGATTTTGATATAAGAATGGCTTATATTTTCTTTATGTTGTACCTTGCAATAAACTTTAAGATTTGCCATAGAGGTGTTACAGTAACTTAACAAGTTATCAAAATATAGACATTCAACCATGAACTAGTCTAGTAAATGCAATTCACTCCCTACCATATATATATATATATATATATATATATATATATATATATATATATATATATATATATATATATGAATTAATAGTTTACCCCAATCTTTGGGACCATCTCATCTCTCCACGTTGCTTTCTGCAGCAGATTTTAAGATTTCCATATAAAATATATAAGATTTGAATTGCATAAAAAATTATATAAATTAGTGATTTGAGACTACTTCGACCCATGTCTCTTTTCCTGCCTTTCTTGTTCACAACTTGGCACTTAAAAGAAATAGGTCCATCACATATATTCAAATAGAATTTTATAAAAAGACAGGTTCAAAATTTGTCTGCAGTTAAGGGCATCCATCCAATTCAAATTTTGTGGAGAATTATCATTATCCTTACATGATTTTAGAAAAATCAAGTACACATTATATACCAAACTACAGAATCAAGGATTTGATAACCCTCCAAATAGAATGAAATATTAGGATAACAAAATACTAAATTAATTATTGCGCAAACTTAACTCCGGGGACAGCTTCCAGCCTTCCACCCTGGCAAATTCGACCGTTGGAGCCCAGTTGGCCTACATTCCACGCCAAACCCACTACCTCGCACGCGCCCACCGACCGAGGCAATTAGAAACTAGTCTTCTCTCCCCCCTGCAATTAGAAACCCCCCCAAATCGCCTGTCCCTCAATGATCGAGGGAGGACAAGAGAAGGGAAAAGGAGAAGGAACACTAGAAATGGAGAGAGAGTGATTCGACGCCGCGTCTCTGCGATCAAGAATTGGATTTCGCTATGGCATGCGCTGAATTCTAGCGATGTACGCTATCTTTCACGGTATGTTCTGGCATCTGGTCTCTCTATCCGATTCGTTTCCCTGTCTGCTCATCTACTAGCTCTCGTTGTTTTTTCCCATGAAATGATTGGAAGGTAATCCTAGTTCTTGATATGGTGAAACCCTCCGAAGTTTTCTCTCCTTGGTTCGTATCAGTTGGGCTTCTTCAGCCGGGAAAACCATTTTTATAGCCTTCTTGGATTGCTTATTGTTCCGCTGAGGTCAATGGATGTTACGAGTTTAAGGCACAGGAGAAGCTTAGATGATTTCCTTTAATCTGAACGTTTTCTGTTTTATTCTCTTTCAATTTATTTTCTGAGGTTTTCTTTGTATTTTCTTTCTTCATGATATGGATTTATAAAGTTCGCAAAGATTGTTTTTTTTTTTTCCTTTTTTTTCTTGTTTGTTTGTCCCAAGAGAAATCTTCTGCTACTCATCAACTGATTCCCAACAAGCTTTGAGGTTTCAAATGAAGTTTTTGAGGAAAGACAGGAACGCTCTGTCCCAGGAGAATCTAAAGGGTGCTGCTTTCGACATGGCTAGGATTTGCTGGTATTTTCCTTTAGTCTGAAGTTTTCATTTATATTGTCTTTCTGTTCAGCTTCTCATGTTTTCCCTGTATTTTTCTTTTGCAATGACATGCATATACAGAGATCAAGAAAAGGTTTTCCTGTCCGAGCAGAAACATCTGCTTCTCATTTACTTATTTCCATCATGCTTATTGGTTTCCAACAGTTCTATATCTTTCTTATTGGTTTCCAATAATTCTGCATCTCTAACAACATTTGATAGATTGGTAGTTTCTTTTCTTAGAGAGAATTGCAAGATTGATAGTAATTGCATAATTGATGGTTTTCTAACAGAAACCATGACATAAGAGGAATTTTTCGGATTCTCACGGAACAATATCTATGCAAAAGCATCATAAAATCCATGATTATCAAGAACTTTATCTGAAACCTGAAGATGCAGAGTTATTGGAAACAATCATGCAATTACCATCAATCATGCAATTTCCTCCAAAAAAGAAAACCACCAATCTGTCAAATACTGTTGAAGATGCAGAGTTATTAAAAACCAATAAGAAAAATATAGAGCCGTTAAAAACTAATAAGGAAGATGCAGAGTTGTTGGAAACAAAGAAGGAATCTTTCCAAAGTTCCAATTGAGATATTAAAATCCTTGTAATTATTTTTTTTCCCATTCCATCGTTGTAAGGTTTTTTATTTATAGTCAAATACAATCACCTCTCAAATTAAGGAGAGTTTCTCCCAAAAAAACTATTAGCTAAAACTTTCTTCAGTTTCGAGCTTCAAGGTATTTTCTTTCCGTTTTGCTGCTGTGGAGCGGCAGTTAGAAGCTTTTTATAATTCATGAAACTTTCACATTGCTTGCTGGGCAATGTGAGCTGAATAGTTGACATGATGACATTCTCCCCCTGTACTTCATCTATAGATTTTGTGATTTGACCACGTATTAAGTTCACATGACAAGGGGGTTGGAGTTTGGGCAATGCAGAATGATGAGTCTCCTTCCTACAGCAAACCCAGGGTTTGGGTAATAGGCGGGTTAAAAAAGGCATCTGAGTCCAAGCAAGCTAGCTATCCAAGGGGATAAACTGACGAAACTGCACTTCTCACTCCAGCACTTGCATTCCAAAAGAATAGACATGATGTATTAAAGTCTTCTAATGTTGAACGATTGTTTGCTTTTGGGTTTAAACTGAGTCTGGTCAAAATTTGGATTCAGGGGAAAGGTGTTTTCAGCCCAGTCTCTAGCCTTTAAAATATAAATTTTTGACTTCAGACCTCTGAGAAGAGGGCCCATCAGTTTATAATATGGATTTGACTTCTAAAGTCAATGTTAGAACAATGGATTCAACAATGATGCCCTCTTGTTCTGCTATTAGTGATCTTATCGTATATCTAACAAAAATTTGCCTATAACCGTGGAAGAGAATTAAGAGATGAAGTAAATTATAGATCTGAAGTAAGGTAACATTGCAGGGTATTTACCGAAAAAAGGCAACATTGCAAGGTCCATGTATAACTTGGCTCAAGTATCATTTATCATGGAATCTCAGTTAGACCACAGGTAAGGTGCCCTATGGTGGTTAATTTGTCGAGAGGTGAATCACAGTGCAAAAGGGCAGTAGTTTATGTGAGAAGAGGGATTGGCGGATCCTATCGTTATTTTATCTAATGGAATTTATGATATTATGAAGGTCTACTTGCTTTGTCGACAAGAGATTTCTTTAGATATTAGTAGATGATTAAGCCATGGTCAAACAATGAGGGCGGGAAAGGTTTGGTCCATAGATGGAAACCAGGTAAATAGAAGGTAAAATAGAATAAGAATGTGGACTGATTTGATAGATTTTAAGCAAGCTAATTTATGCAGCAAAACTTGTGAGTCATCACCAAAACTAAAAGTTGTTCATATTGTGTGATCCGAAGAAAACTAGTGTCTATGAAGTGGTCTTTTAGGCCAAACATGCCTTCTGTGAAGCCAATGGAGCAGCAGATTGGGTGGTCGCCTATGTGGCCAGCCATACGTATGGGCTAGCGATGGGGAGTTGTTCGGACACTTCGAGATATTCTGTTTTCTAATTTTATTAGATGTATTCGTACTCGTCAAATTTGAATCGTCCGTCTGAGCAAAAATTTTCTAGGGGACGGGAAGAAGGAAAGGGAAAGGAAAAACGAACGGTAAGTTGCTTAACCAATACCCGTTTTCGTTTGCATGCATCGTCCTTTGGTTCTTGTACAGAGGACAGGAAACTTCCAGCGGCTTGCAGTACACCAAGATGGTTAATGGAAATAATGTTCTCCTTGTCCCATCCCTGTGTAACAAATTTTATGGAATCCTATAATATGGCAGCTAGTGATGACGCCTGGTCTCCATCTCTATGAATGTCACCAGTATAAGGTGTTTCCTACTTTCCTGTTCCGTATGAACCAACTTGCATTCATCATTTATGGATTAGTATGGAACAGTGGCGGTTTCTGAAGTTTCTCTTTGTTGGTTCCTTCTCGCTCTTTTTCTTTCTTTTTTTTTCTTCAGAATTCAAGGTGGTCCGGTGCTTTCATGAGCTTGGACACATGAACGATTTGGGTGACAAGCAGAAAATTATTCGGATCTCAGCTTGGTAGGTTTCTTTTCAGAAGTTTCCTAGAGAAAATGTTACAGGGAATGCCCAGCATTTTACCTTCCTTTGGATTCACGGTTGGATTGCGCAATAGTAATCTGGATAATAAAGTTCGGAGTATTTTGAAAGCTGTGCATAATGCGATCCAATGGCTGATGCTGTGAAAAAAGATCAATTATTCTTCCCCTGTAACCCAACTGCTTTGGCCTCGACCCAAGCCAAAATAGACCCACAAACATTTCTTGCTTGACCTTCTTCTGATTGTGTCAAATCCAGCTTAAGATGGTTCGCCCATTTGAGGTAGGCTTAGGCCAATGAAAGTTGAAAATTATGTAGGGTTTGTGAAATTGGCCAATAAAACTACTAAAAGTATGTTTGGATGTTTCTACAGGATTGGGTGGAAATCATTCAGGATTTATAGATTGGGTTGTCCATCTAAACATGGTTTTGTGCCAAGCAAACACCATCTAGCTCAAAATCTGTGGGAAGACAAAAAACCCCTTGCAACCCAAAAGCTATTATCTGGATTTGGTTTAGACAGGCTCTTAGAAAATACAAGCTAGATGGGCCAACAGACCTTATTCCTCCAGCATTTTCAGCCCAATCCGGTAAGAATATCCAAACAGACCCTATGATCACATGCTACAGACTAGTCTAGACCTATATTCATAAAATACTCAAGAATAGCTTTCGAGTAGGCTGGTTAGGTATTTTTTTTCTCCCCATGGGATTCAAATTGGCCCACTCCAAAGTTGCTCCTGGGTATCTTAAAGACAAGCCTGTTTGCAGTTGGGCTGGTTGGACCCTGGCTCTAATGGACCAATTTGGGCCGGTTGAGACTCTGATGGACGCGATGGTGGTGCGCATTAGCTCGCCGGTCGCAACGCTTAGACGGTAAGAACGTATGGAACCATGGTGTCTAATTTTCGTACTTTTTGTCTGAGCTATATATTTAATCTTCAACTATTTACCTCGAATACGGACTTACTGATAGATCTACATAAAATAATTTCCAACGTACAAAAACTTTCTGCTCTCATCCTTTGCGGAACATGTGGAACTGCGTGTACCACCGGTTGGATGCCGGAAAGCGAATCCCATGCAACTGGAAATATAGCCAGCTTCCATCGGTTCAGCACCAAATTGGAACAACTCCAAGCGTCAAGCACCAGAGACATAACGCCATTTTAGACGTGGCCCCACCTGCATGGCTGCATGCAAGTGAAATCCAAGCATCCAACAAGAGAAATGTTCAAGTACTCAAACCTGTCCCCCTCCCCTCCCCCAAATCAAGAAGTCAGCTGATGCTGCGTATTGAATTGGCATCCTAAAGTGCGCCATGAGTGATTCGTCCATGGCAGCTCAGTGCCATTCCTGAGGCACGGTAGCATTGCTCGCAGAGTCGCAGAGCATGTTTCACATTCCATGAACTACTTCCGTGAATAAAGTGGTGCCTGTACGTAACGATGGAGGTGAGATTATACCACCCCTACATATATTCCTTTCTCCTGCCAACTTTAACTGCTTACGGGCGACTGAGGGAGGGAAGGGGAGGCAGAGGCGCCAATGGAGATATCCTATGCTACGTCGAGCAATCTCGACATTGCCGACAGCGACATTGTGAGAGGATTAGCGAGGCAGGTGAGAGCAACTCCACTGGAGCGCCCGACGCCCTCATCCCCCTCGCTTCCTTCGCCCCCACCCCTTGCGCAATGGCGTCTGAAGCTCCAGAGCATGTCGTTCGTCGAATGGATGGAGCTCCTGTTCCCATGCACCCGGTGGTTGCGAGCATATCAGTGGAGCCAGTACCTGCAGGTGGACCTCATGGCTGGCATCACTGTCGGTGTCATGCTCGTTCCTCAGGTGCAAAGGGTTCCTTCTCTCTCTGTCTCTCTCTCTCTCTCACACACACACACAGATTCCATTAGTATAATAGTGTCATCGGGATTCCCAAGTGCTTTTACTTGGATCTTTGAATTACTAATTAATTGTTTCTGATTTTTGAGTATCAAGGTTGATTTCCATTGTTTGTAAGTTAGGAAATAATTCGCATCAGTTCCCATCATCATTGACATAACTCTCAAAGTAGCTCTGCTCTTTGCATTTTGTTGATTTGTTTACTGCAAACTGGTCAGGCAATGTCTTATGCGAAGCTAGCAGGGCTTCACCCGATTTATGGACTCTGTGAGTTCGCTACTGCATTTGTAACTAGTTGCTCTTTTCCTTTCCTTTTAACACTTCATTCTTATCTCTTTACCTCTGTCTGCTGCAGTCTCTGAGACCAATGCTTTGCCATTTATTTATTGAATGCAGATTCTGGTTTTGTTCCAATATTTGTCTATGCTGTGTTTGGATCGTCTCGTCAACTTGCTATCGGTCCGGTGACACTTGTATCTCTCTTGGTTTCCAATGTCTTGAGCAACATTGTTGATCCTTCAGATGAGTTATACATGGAGCTTGCTGTCCTGTTGGCGTTTATGGTTGGTGCACTGGAATGTACGATGGGGCTGCTGAGGTATCTGATCGTTTTTCTACCGTTTCTGAAATTACTCTAGGCATGTATGGGGAATTTGCAGCTCCCAACTCTGGACAATTAAGAGGTCCTTGGAAATGAGTAGAGGCTATGGGCCTACAAGGATCCAATCAATGGGATTCAGGGCTCAAAGAGACTCAAATTCCACACCTAGAACTGGAGACCTTTCTCAGTAAAAAAAAAATATTGAACTTTAAATTGAAGGTTATGCAACAGTGTTATTGCATGTTTTGGTGGTGAATCAAAGTTCAGAATAGGGGAATCCAGCTAAGCTGGCTTGGATTAGCAAGAGGCTCATCTATAGAACTAGTGATGCTCTCTTAGATATGAAACAAAGGGGCCAACACAAACTGAAGAACCTACCATTAAATCTTAAGGTGGTTCATTGGTGGATGTAACAGCCATACTAGAATACTTAATTTGACTTCCAAAAATTTTGGCTACTAGAATTTTGGTTACTTGGAGAGGACACAACATGACACCCTTGTTAAAAGATATTTTAGCGTAGGTAATGTAACAACCCAGGACCTCACCCAAAATGGCTAGCCGGAAAGTTACTATTTGGGTTCCTTGATCCTGTATAAATACCCAAGATCTACCCAGCGAATAACCGATGTGGGACTAAACACACGCCCGCACGGGTTCTCACATACTCCCCCCATTCAAGCCCTGACGTCCTCGTCAGGCTAAGGGTTCAAATCCATTCAAATCTAATCACAAACACCACGATCGGTTCATAATTAGCCTCAATGGATCCGTGCTGCAGTGTCTCCTAATCCACATAGATTATGGGCCGGGTCCGCTCTGATACCATTTGTAACAACCCAGGACCTCACCCAAAATGGCTAGCCGGAAAGTTACTATTTGAGTTCCTTGATCCTGTATAAATACCCAAGATCTACCCAGCGAATAACCAATGTGGGACTAAACACACGCCTGCACGGGTCCTCACAGGTAATGACTATCTATTGCCCTACACTTTCAATTACCAAACATTTCTAATTATTAAGTTTGTTAAACTTATACCATAAGTTCATTTCCATTTTTTAAATATGCAATATCCATGTATTTCAGTTGTAATTGGATGCATTGAATAATTAACTTAGTCTAATGATCAACATGTCTGTGCATAGTCTTGATTTGGTTTATCGGAATTATACTATTATACTGCTATGCTTGATATTTCGGAGGCCAAAGTGATAGAAAAAAAAGTCTTGGATACTTTGGCGCTCGTGCCAGGTGCTTAAGTTATGCTTGAGCTGTGAATATAAAGACGTAAGGACGAAAATTTCTGGTAGGTTTCTGAATCAGCTACTGGCAAGTTAGCAGATTCTTGCATTACTCCACCAACTAGATCTGGTTATGGTCTGGGTATCCAAAGCATGATTGTGAGCTGTAGTATTTTAATCCAATAGTGCAGATTGGCAAGAGACTAATGACTTTCATGTGATAGGTCTTTGAAGGGATAAAATATCATAAAACATAAGGTTCATATGTGCATGACTAAATGCATTAAATTGTAATGTCGTGGAGCCATACATCGGGTTCAGTTCTCCCTACACTCTATGGCACTACATTATGTTGTGTTGAATAGAGTCTGTATACAAACTACATACATAACTCCTATGGACTTATGATGGATGAAAGTTTCTACTAATGGACAACCACTGCATATGTTATGATCAGGGGCGGCCCAATGCATTTGGGGGCCTAGGGCGAACTCACTAAATGAGGCCTTTTTTAAAATAATAATAATAAATTTTTAATAAGTAGGGGCGGCTCAATGCATTTGTTTCATTCTTTTCATGTCATCTTCTAGCTCTATTTCAGGTGCTTGTTATGTTGCTAATTCCTGAGTTGAACTTGATGTAGTGTTTTGTTTGTTTGCCATAATAAATCTATTTAGAGCTCCTTTTTGAGATTGAACGAGTTTTTCGATTTTTCTTTTTTTTAAAGTTTTTCATATCCACATTCATATTTTCTATTAGATATTTGAATCTAAAAATTATATTACCAAACAAAGCAATTAAGACAATTACTACAAATAAATTAAAATATAAAAGAGAAAAAATATTAGAGAAAAATTATAACAAAATTATAGAAATTGCAATAAAATTAGTGGAATTAAACGCTGGATGTTGAAAATATAATCAAACAAAGAGGGGATTAGAAGAATCACACAGGTGCCACTGACCCACTGAGGCACTGAGTCACTGTCACAGTCTCACAGACTGACAGACCCAGTGAGACGGATGTGAAGGCCTGACGGGACAGCCGGGCCCGCCGGGGTGACGGGACTACCGTCTACAGGAGCCGGGGAGGGAGGCCGGAGGCGAGGAGGTCACGTTGTCACGGGCTCACGGGCTCACGCCTCACGGGAGCCGGGCCGGGGAGGAAGGCGACTAGCGAGAAGGTGGAGCCGTGGAGCCGTGGAGGTCACTGCGGGCTGCGGCACTGCCTCACTGGTCACGGGAGGCGAGAGCCGGGGGCCCGGGAGGGAGGCGAGGAGGTCGTAGCCTCGCAGGATCGTCGGGATGCTGGGGAGGCGCTCGTCGCTCAGGCGGAGGAGACGACCTTGCCGGCTCGCTGGATTGAGCCGGACGGGCCGACGGGGTCACGGAGGAGGTCGCGGTCGTCTCCTCCCGGCGGGGAGGCGGGGACCGTCGCGGGATGCCGGGGCCCGGGGAGGCGGGGAGGCGGACTGGCGGAGGCGCTGGCCGCGGAGCCGTGGAGGAGACGAGTAGACGACCCAGTAACCCAGGCAGTCACGCCTTCACGGAACAGTCGAACAGAACAGAAGAGGATTAAGGAGTGGAGGAGGAGTGGAGGAGGAGCGGAGCATGATTAGGATTTTAAAGAGAGCCAGAGGAATGATGGGCGATGGCCTGGCCGATGGGAATATGGGATCAGGATTGAGCCATTGAGGAGGAGTGGAGCACCCGCATCTTGTCGAGGTAGCCGTTGGCTCCTGCGGCTGCGGGCTGCGGGCTGCGGCCTTACCTCTGCTCTACGGACACTGTAGCTAGGAGCGGGAGCTGGGAGGCTAGGAGCCTAGGATGCCATGATGCCATCGCGCGGGGCCTTCTCTCGAGCCGGGGCCTTGGGCGACCGCCTAGGTCGCCTAAGGCTTGGGCCGCCCCTGGTTATGATGTGTATAAACAGTGTTACTGTTAGATACTAACTTCCATAACAGTGTTTATAGGCCAGTAAGAGGTGAAATATAGATTATGACAGAATATTGGAAAAGGCTTGTCCCAAAGGAGTATATAGCCCTTCATAGCAGTGAATGGCAAAGGTTTTATGAATTCTGACTTCAGATTTTTGTGATAAGCGGTTGTTCCTATGGCAGACATATTGATCTTCTCATTTTGTTTGCATGACGTGTGGGGAGCCTTCATGCCTGTGAACAAACTTTTAAGCTGGCAACAACCTTAAATATAGCTGATAAAATTTGGATGCTGTCAAGACTCAATATCTGTGCTCGACAGTCATGAGCAGATGGGCATTGGCTGAGAAACAACAGGAAGCATGTGCATATCTAAAGCTGTCTAATGATAAGATTAATAGACTCTCAGCCTGAATTGTAATATTGAACATCTCAGTGTTTGGAAAATAAGAGTATTATCATATAGCTTGTAGAACCTTATATGCAATATCTGGCTCTCTGGCAAGCTCTCAAGACTTGTAGGCAATTATCACTTTTGCTTAACATAAAATTGGAGGTATTGTTTTATCATGTAGTGTTTCAGCTGTGAACTTAGATAATGTTCTTCAATAATTCTTCACTTTAAACATTTGTGAACAACTTCAAGTCTATATGTTGCTGCAGGCTTGGTTGGCTTCTTCGATTCATCAGCCATTCTGTCATATCTGGCTTTGTTACTTCTTCAGCTATTGTAATTGCTCTGTCTCAAGCCAAATACTTCTTGGGATACAATATAGAAAGGAGCAGCCAAATTTTACCACTTACCAAAAGTATTATTGCTGGAGCTGGAGATGTAGGCTCTCTCTCTTTATATTCTAGCAATCATTATATGTGGAGGCCATTTCTAGTTCCATTTTTTCTTTATGTATGCAAGTATGGTTATATACTTTAGCTTATTCTATACACTGATTTCGTAAAAAAAAAGATTTGGTTCATTTAGAAACTTCTCAGCCTGCTGTCAAAGTGAGGTTCATTTTCAGTGAGAAAATTCCATCCCATTAACCAATCCAAAGAGTCTAAGGTTGCATTTTTCTTTTAGTTGCCCTCTTTATAAACTTAAATATTACAAGGAGTTGTCTGATAGATTTCCACCTGACGGTGGTTTAACAATGGTCCGCTCTTCAAAGAATTGCTCATGAACCTTCTTTTACTGCGGTTTTGACTTATACATTTGGAAAAAATCATGCTCTGTTTCTCATTTTGGATTCTGAACTAGCAATTAGTTGCTCCTCCTACTATACCCAAGATATTCAGAACCAGGGTTTAAAGAGTTTTCCATAACTTCATAATTTAGATGGTGTTTGCATTTTCAGTGAATTAGGCTTCTATAGGTTGTGGCTTATTTTGTTGAAGTTGAACTCTTTTGAATGAGTTAGAAAACTGGAATGCATAAGAATCAATGAGGAACTTGGGTATCATTTGTCAAAACATATTGGGTGGGAATATAAGTTCAACTTGGCAAACTAATACGTACAAAATTAATAATCTCTATTGAATTAGAAATTTAGAACTGTGGGATGTGTGTGTGTATATATATATACGTGTGCGCGCGCGTGCATGCGCATCCATATATATATAAATATATATGTATATATATATATGTATGTATGCATGCATGCATGCCTTGGAGAGTATTGGTGCACATTTATCTCTTGTTATTTTGAAGTTGTTGGTGAAACTTGAGAAAAGTTGAATGAAAACAGAGAAGAGATAGGTTTCAAGCTGCATATAGATCACATTAGAAGGATGACATAAAAAATAAAGATATATGCCTTAGCTATACAGTGAAAAGCAAGGCCTACTGAACCATGCCAAACCAGCCAGTTTGGGGCATACCGAACCAAAATGGTTGGTTACTTGTACAGTTCAATCCGTTGGTTTGAAATGGAGGGAGAGGGAGGAGAGAGAGGGAGGGAGGAGGAAGTGTGGGAGGAAGGGAGGGAGAGAGGAAGAGGGAGGGGGAGAGAGAGAGGCCGAGAGAGAGAGAGGCCGAGAGAGAAAGAGAGGGCTAGAAAGCTCTCATCTCATCGGCAAGAGGTTCTCCTAAATTCTTTTTTTAAAGATTTTGAATTCAAGTTGGCAAATAAGGGCTTCAATTCAATTCAAAATGAAATTTGAAACAAGACAAGGGACTTCAATTCAAAATTTTCAGAAAAAAGGGTATCCCCTATTTCAAAATAAAATAGAAGAACCTCCTGTAAATGAGATGAGGGCTTTCGAGCCGTCTCTCTCTTGGCTTCCCTCCATCCCTCTCTCTCTCCTTTTCTCTCTTTTTTTCTCCCTTCCTCCTCCTCTGCAGCTCTTCCTGTGCCGGTATGCCCCAGAGCAGCATGGTATAGATCCATACCATGCCGAACCAGTCATCGGCCGATATCCCTCCATTGTCAATTCAGCAAAACTTAGTGAAAGGTATTCTGCCTTTCCAATTTACAGTGCCACAAAGGTTATCACATGTATTACGAGTTTGTCAAACATCAAAAGAAAAATAGGGGCAAATTAGAATATCATGGTTGTCAAAATATATAGAATTTTATATTAATATTTCAACACAAATAAGAAAAAGTAAGCACTGCATTGTTTCAACCATGGTACGTCGTATCGGCCTAAGCCGGGCGATACAAGGTGTACCATATTATATCGGTTTGGTACCGGTACCTAATATAGGCGGCGTACCGACACTCGGTACGCTAAAAAAACTCCATACCATACCATACCGATATTGTGCTAGTGTGGCACTGGTACATGCTTGGGTACCGAGATGGCGAACCTTGATTTCACCTACATGCTTAAACATAGGATGAACTTCTATATAGATGGTTCTACTTGATATTGCCGTTGTGCAAACAATGAGTTGTTGACAGGCTAATTATAGGACTATCCAGCCAGAAATACCCCATAATGTGGGCAAGTAACACTAATCTAAAATATGCATTGTAATCTGTTTTCTCCAAAAAAAAAAAAGGTATAGTAATTTATAATGGCCAATATGTTTTTTTTTTGCTGACATGAATTAACATTTTTTTTTTTTGCATGTTTCATTTGTAATGCCAAAAGCTATTGGTTGATTCTTGGCAACATATCTTGATTTCAGCGACTGTTTGTTAAGTTTGATAGATAAACATATCTGTTTAGGACATCATTGTTTTACTTATTTCTATCTGAGTTCTGTTATCTTTAGAAGGCATCAATTTTTGCTAATTCTACGTGATAGTTTCTCTTTTGTAGTTCTCATGGCCTCCCTTTGTGATGGGATCTACTATTCTTGCAATTATTCTTCTCATGAAGCACCTGGTAGGATTTATTAATTGCCTTTTGGTGAAGTTCGACTCAGTGTTGGAGCAAACTTGTCAATCTGTTGGTATTTAAAAATGTTCAGGGAAAATCGAAGAAGAGTCTGAGATTCCTGAGAGCATCTGGACCACTTACTGCAGTCATACTGGGTACAACTTTTGTGAAAATATTTCATCCATCTGCAATATCAGTGGTGAGAGTAGTCTCTGTCTGAACCATTGGAATCTGAACTAGTAGATATGTTACCTCATGCTATAGTCCTTTTCTCATCTGGGCCTTATGTTATTGCTTTTAGGTAGGTGAAATTCCACAAGGCCTTCCAAAATTCCACATACCTAGAGAATTTCAATATGCAGAATCTCTGATTTCAACAGCAGTTGTCATTACTGGAGTGGCCATTTTGGTAAGAAGAGGTTTCATTTATTGTCCAAATCATTTCTCTGTCTCCAGTTTTATCAAGTAGATAGTCATGGGTACCTTTTTAACCTTAGGAATCTGTGGGGATTGCCAAAGCATTGGCAGCAAAAAATGGGTATGAATTGGACTCAAATCAGGAGGTAAGAACTAGAAAACCTTATTGTCTCAGATCGTCTCAATTCCGTATACAGCTACTTTAATGTTTCAATCAGTACTTGTGAAATTTGTGTTTGTAAGAGTGAGAGTATTGCTTCCTGCAGGATTTTATACCCAACTCTGCTGATCTCAGTCCTTAGTTTACAGATCCATAGGCTTCCAAATCATCTGATATGTTATGCTAAACAATTACCTGCTCAATTATTCCTCCCTTCACCTCCAGCACTCATTTGGATTTGAAGTTTGTTTTAGATGGAAGAAGCCTAGAGTAGTTCAGAAGAAGTTTTTTTTCTTTCATCCACAGTTAATTTATTTCCACGTCTCTCTTTTCCTTGTAAGTTGTCAGCTATGATTACGAATAGCTTCAGCAATAACTGCTTCCTATATCCGAAAATTTTCTAGAGGATTTGCCATCAGCCAGTGCATAATATCTCTGTAGCCCATATCCTCTTGGAACAACAGCTCAACCCAATGCCTGTCTTCTTTTAGGAGTCATCCATATTTTCTTGTAAGATCCTTTATTTTTAAAAAAAAATACTTCTGCTTGAAATTACTTGCACATATAATATGATGATCCAAAACTTGATTATGGTCATCAAATCTGGCATTCTAGAAAGCATGAAATTGATATATTTAAAATTCAGCATTTCTTTTAAAATGAGAAAAGACAATATGGCATAAACCTTTCTACTTTGTACGACATGCATCGGCAATTTTTGAGCTTTTAAAGCTGGATGTAATCTACCATATTGCTATTGAATTTTATGTTATATCTGCAAAATTTCTATTGCAGTTATTTGGTCTAGGAATGGCAAATATCTGTGGTTCATTCTTCTCTGCATATCCTGCTACAGGTAAATACATGAGTCGCGCTGTTCTTCCACAAACATGTAGAAATATATTAGCTTTCTTGCTTAATTTAACAGCATTAGAATCATAAGTAGGAGATTGTTTTTTTGGTGTAAGCTTGTACTATCCTCTTAGGATTAACATGTCATGAAGGGATGGTAACTTGATGGTTGTTCTGCAGGCTCTTTTTCTAGGTCAGCTGTTAATCATGAGAGCGGGGCAAAAACAGGATTGTCTGGAATTACAACAGGATTTACAATGGGATGTGCTCTTTTTTTTATGACTCCATTATTTAGAGATATACCTCAGGTATAGTTCTGAATGATGATTTTTTTTAATCGCTATTCAAATCAGGGACTCTCTTTCTAGAAAAAATCGTACTTTGCTCCTCTGAACTGTCGTAGGATGGAAAATGGAAAAAATGCTCGACATGATGAATGACTTCTAACTGATGATCTCCTTCTGAAAATTGAACCTAAGAGCACAACTTGGCGTCTCATAAATGTATAAATAACAATAAATTACATTTATTTCTCTACATACTATGAGCACTGACGTTGATATTTTTTTTTGGCTTTTACATGTGCCCCATAATGTTGTCTAATTACATATATCCCTAAAAGAAGACAAACAGATACAAACCCCACTTTAGAACCTCTAGGGGTATGCAGATTTGTGTGAAAAAGGAAAAAAATTATAGCCTTTTTTTAAAAAATGGGAAACAATCCATTTGCCACTTGATTTTCAGGCAATTTAGGTGGTGGTAGCAATGATGGAGGTGGTGGTAAAAAACATGAATTCCTTGTTTCTAAAAATAGTGAAAATAAGAAACTTTTACTTTCTTTTTAAGAAATAAAAATTGACTTTGAAAAATAGAAAATAAAAATAATAGCATCAAACATACTTTTTATCTTGGTTTCTGTAATTTTATTTTTAAAAATAAAAAAATAAAAGCGATGCCTAACAGGTCCGTAAGTACCCATATTTCTACTTTACTTTCCATGCTCCGTGTCACATTCTTACATTCTCTTATCCAAATTTGCTTCATAACATGTCATATGTTCTAAAACGATCCGCTTTTATATATGATAAATCTAATCAATGTTTCTCTCCATGTTGTTAATAATTCTATATTCAGTCTGCTTACACAATTATTTATTTTCTTTGAATGCTTTATCAAGAAATGTTAGCTCTGAAATACACCACTTGCTCATGAAGAGAAATTTTATTTTTTCTGTAATTCCAAGTCTTTGCTGATCCAATTGAAAGGTTTTCTTCACATATATTAATCCTTTTTATTCTGATGCATGACAGTTTTTTATTCTTTTAGTCAAATCACTATGGAGAAATGGTATATTTGATTCAAATATACTATGAAATTCATAAGGTATTTGAATTTGATTTGGTTTATAATGGTAAATATGGCTTCGGTTTAGTTCTATTCTACCTTAGTTAAAGCCTACACTAACCATTGTACATAAAATCTACAATATGGGTTGTTGTTATATGTCAAGGAAAAAAGCAAGGGCCTATCTAGCAATAGAAAGTAAATGCTAATGCTTGAGCATCTACTGATTGTCCAGAGGGCAACATATGCATTTCACTAATAGAATATTGAAGAGAAAAAGGGAACAAACTGGTAATGAAAATGAATTGTATATGAACATGTTCTGACTTCACTACATAGGTGCACACTATTAACAAGAAGAAAAGAATGAGATCACAAGATTCCCAAGATTAGATGGTAGGACCATAGGAATATTTGGAAAAAAAGGATTTTGAAGAAATGAAATTGAATCTTTAGAATTATATCAAAAGTAGCATTAGATGTCACATTGCAGAATGTTTCCAAAATATGCTAAAGATATAAAGAAATCAAGGTAAGCAATGCACACAGAAAGAAACCTAGCACTGCAGCACCAAGTCCTGATATTCAATTGGTGGAGAAAAGTTTTGTTTTTGAGATGATGGAGGAAACAACAAAATAGCTACAGATAAGATCTTAAAAAAAAGAAAAAAAGGTTGAGGGACCAAGCATGTGTGGAAGTACACAGGCATTTGCTAGACACATTGTTTCATATTCATTTTCTTCAGCCAACTTTAAATGATCATTGAGAGTTTGTGTAATAACCCCAAAAAAAAATTTTTTTTATAAAAAAGGGATAGAATAGTCCTTTAAAATTGATATAAGGGGTAAAATTGGAAGGAATCAAAAGATAATGGCATAGTTGTAGATGCATTGAAGTGGTAAGGGTAAAATTGGAAGGAATCAAAAGTTAATGGCATAACGGTAGATATGTTGAAGTGTTAGGGGCAAAATGGGAATTTAATAATATTAAACAAAGGGTGAATAGTGTTTTGATGTGATTTAATTGGAGGGTTTGAGCTGGTGAAACCGAGAGAAAGAGGGAGGGGGTTCTCAGACGACACAGAGAGAAAGAAAAAGAGAAGAAGAAGAAGGAAAGGAAGAAAGGAAGAGGAAAGGAAAGGAAGAAAGGAAGAGGAAGGAGATCCCGGTTGCACTTCTAGCTGAAGGGAAAAACGTAGATCTCCTTCCCCTCTACGCAAGGACCTCGATTTCCAAAAAGAAAAAGGTAAATATCCATCCCTATCTAGTCTTTTGATGACATTAGGCTATACAAAGGGTGGATATAGTCTAGAGGGGTCGGATAAGGGTTGTAGAGGTGGTTAAAAGAGGAAGAATCGGATTTTAACAAATTTTTCCGGCACTACGGAAAAACTGTGTCGAAGTCCCAAATTCGGCGAATTATTTAGGGGGTCAAACGGCCTCCGATGATGATGCATGTTATCTCTTTGGAATTCTCTATGAGTGTAGAATGTTAGGTAAAAATTTCATCAAATTTGGAGTCCTGAAAGTGGATCAAAACCGGGATGAAGTAACCCACTGTCAGTTCGGATTACTGTTCATCCGGATGGAAAATAAGGGATTTCATGCCATAATAGGGTATTAAGCCTAGATTAGGCTAAGGGAGACCTTGTACTCGTGCAAGGGAGTCCCTAATACACATAAATGATGAGTTAATTAATAGAAAAAGAAAAAGAGAAAGAAAAGAAAAGATTTAGGGAACGGGGGAGTTGAATCAATTAAAGTTCCCTATATTATAATTGGCACGTAGATTATGGCCCTTGATACAATACTAAATGTATTGTAAATGCATGTCACAGTTGGGCAAGAAGCTAGGGAACAAGAGGAAGAAGTTCCCCACTGCCTGCTGTAGATTTTTGGAGGCGTATCAGGGCTGTGCCGGATTGACAGGTGAGTGGGAGCTTGTACTTTGCACCATGAGCACATTCCTTATTCATTTTCATAAATGTTGCCAAGTGTGACTTGATTCCACCTGAGCTTATTGATTAATTGTTATAGTAGATTCCTCTATAATCTTGATTCTCTATGCTTGATTATTCTGTACATGCATTTGAGGGAACATTGAGAGGAATTACGAGGGGTTGATGAGTAATCAAATTGATTCCGAATTGTGAAATGACTTCTTTTGTAAATTGATTTCATTTCCTCTATTTCAAAGACTTGTGAGTGGTAGCCTTGATTATACTCCTTTATGAGTAATTAAATTGGATCTGAATTGTGAAATGACTTCTTTTGTAAATTGATTTCATTTCCTCCATTTCAAAGATTTGTAGAGCCTTCTTAGTGGTATATTGAGTTGTATTGCACTTCCTTGACCCTCACTCCTAACCCTGATGTTAGTTTATGATTGGATCATGATCGAGTGAGTGGTAGTCTTGATCATACTCCTTTTTAGCAGAGTATTGGGAGGGTGCATTATGGCATTTATGCATGGCTTGGCAGTATCTGCAGGACACCTATAGTCGATGGGGTTGAACATCGGCCTTTGTGCACATAGTAGCCTTCTGGGTGGGCGGAGCCCAGTCCCTTCCTAGGGGGGGACACGGCCCTAGGCGTAGGATCGGCCGGTCCTACGACTTATATTCTGCTTGCCGCCGGGCATAGTAAGACCCCGCGAGGTGCAGTATGGCTTTCCGCGGATGTAGAATTCCCGCGAGGTGCCGTTTAGTATGTAGATGTGAGATGGATTTCTGTTCTGGATACTGGCCAGCATTTATATGATCAGTGTGGTGTCTTATCCTGCATATGCATGTGACAGTAGGGAGTTGTTGCTGGTTCGCCTGGGGCGTAAAACCCACCTCCCGATAGCTGTCTAGCATTTATGTTATCAGTATGGTGTCTTATCCTGCATATGCATGTGACAGTAGGGAGTTGTTGCTGGTTCGCCTGGGGCGTAAAACCCACCTCCCGATAGCTGTCTAGCATTTATGTTAGCAGTATGGTGTCTTATCCTGCATATGCATGTGACAGTAGGGAGTTGTTGCTGGTTCGCCTGGGGCGTAAAACCCACCTCCCGATAGCTGTCTAGCATTTATGTTATCAGTATGGTGTCTTATCCTGCATATGCATGTGACAGTAGGGAGTTGTTGCTGGTTCGCCTGGGGCGTAAAACCCACCTCCCGATAGCTGTCTAGCATTTATGTTATCAGTATGGTGTCTTATCCTGCATATGCATGTGACAGTAGGGAGTTGTTGCTGGTTCGCCTGGGGCGTAAAACCCACCTCCCGATAGCTGTCTAGCATTTATGTTATCGGTATGGTGTCTTATCCTGCATATGCATGTGACAGTAGGGAGTTGTTGCTGGTTCGCCTGGGGCGTAAAACCCACCTTCCGATAGCTGTCTAGCATTTATGTTATCGGTATGGTGTCTTATCCTGCATATGCATGTGACAGTAGGGAGTTGTTGCTGGTTCGCCTGGGGCGTAAAACCCACCTCCCGACAGCTGTCTAGTGATGATTTCAGCATATTGACACCTGATTTGTATGTTCCAGCATTATGATCTGTTGAGCATATTCATGAGTAGCATATATGTTTGCTTGATTATTCCATATATGCTTCAGATGAGTTGATATTGATTGTGGTAATATTGATGATTTATTCCATATTCTCTATGTTGAGTTCATGTTCATGTTGTTATTGATCTTGAGATTTCATCTCGAGCCATGATTATATTCTGTCTCATGTGCATAGTACTCTCTACTCCACTCACTGAGTATTTATATACTCACTCCCCAGTTTGATATTTTTGATTGCAGGGCAGGTATTGTATAGAGAGGAGCAGGATTAGTGGTTGCCTGCTAGCTGTGCCGCTCCATAGTATAGTATAATGTAGATAGAGGTTTATACCTTTTGGTGTATTATAAACCTTCTATTGTATATAGTGCATAGTTACAGTCATAGATCCTGTTGTGGATATGGGTTTGACCATGGATGGATTAGGAAGCAGGTATATATATATGTGTGCAGATGAGTTATATGCCTGAGATGATGTATTGCTATATATTGTCCAGGTTTATTATGTGACAGATTATGTGATTGCTGCTCTGACAGGTAGTGTTTTGTATGTATTGAGATAATCCTGACAGGTCACTATAGGAAAAGTGATTATTTTGTGCATGCATCATGCCAAATTTTTTAAGATTTATTGATGATTGATAGGTAGTAGGGTTCTACGCGGTGGCTGGTGGCCTTATGCCTACCCGCACCCTAGGACCGTCGCGGCGGCCCGCCGGGAACGGGGCGGGGGTCGTGACAAAGCTTGGTATCAGAGCAAAGGTTAAGAAGAGTCCTGTCAGAGCAATAGAGTGAGTCAGGATTAAGTATAGGATTATACTATGGAGCATAAGGTTTTTCTGTATGTTAATTTATGAGTCATTTACAATTCAGTAAAATATATTATGACTCAGTGTGTAACGACTGCCCTCTCTTTTTAACTCTTTTAGAGACATATAAAGAATACCTCCAAGGAGAGGATCTGCTCGTCCTGGAAGGAGGATGGAACCAGATATAGCATTGGATGCGGGTTCCACACATATCGAGCCCCAAAGAGAAAAATCTCCTCCTGCAGACAGGCGGAGAGTTGATGATCAAGGGGAGGTAGGAAATAGAGATGCATTGATGGAACAGTTACTGACGAAGAATCAGGCTCTGAGAGAGCAGATTGCTCGGGGGAAACCTCCTGCCCCGTCAGTAGTATCCATCCCACCTCCTGTACGTGTGCCAAGAAGTTTGGCCAGGCGAGCTCTAGATGATGAGGGGATTACTGTACAGGAATTTCTGAGGCTCAGAACCCCGGAGTTTAAGGGGGAAGAAGGTGAAGATCCTCAGAGATTCCTGGAGGAGACTGAAAAGATGATACGGAGACTGCCCTGTTCTGATGCAAGAGCTATAGAACTTGTAGGGCTTACAATGAAGAGAAGATACACTCACCCCTTTGAGTAATCAGGTAATTTACTCTTTTAAATTTGAGGACGAATTTTATATAAGGGGGGGAGGATGTAATAACCCCAAAAAAAAATTTTTTTTATAAAAAAGGGATAGAATAGTCCTTTAAAATTGATATAAGGGGTAAAATTGGAAGGAATCAAAAGATAATGGCATAGTTGTAGATGCATTGAAGTGGTAAGGGTAAAATTGGAAGGAATCAAAAGTTAATGGCATAACGGTAGATATGTTGAAGTGTTAGGGGCAAAATGGGAATTTAATAATATTAAACAAAGGGTGAATAGTATTTTGATGTGATTTAATTGGAGGGTTTGAGCTGGTGAAACCGAGAGAAAGAGGGAGGGGGTTCTCAGACGACACAGAGAGAAAGAAAAAGAGAAGAAGAAGAAGGAAAGGAAGAAAGGAAGAGGAAAGGAAAGGAAGAAAGGAAGAGGAAGGAGATCCCGGTTGCACTTCTAGCTGAAGGGAAAAACGTAGATCTCCTTCCCCTCTACGCAAGGACCTCGATTTCCAAAAAGAAAAAGGTAAATATCCATCCCTATCTAGTCTTTTGATGACATTAGGCTATACAAAGGGTGGATATAGTCTAGAGGGGTCGGATAAGGGTTGTAGAGGTGGTTAAAAGAGGAAGAATCGGATTTTAACAAATTTTTCCGGCACTACGGAAAAACTGTGTCGAAGTCCCAACTTCGGCGAATTATTTAGGGGGTCAAACGGCCTCCGATGATGATGCATGTTATCTCTTTGGAATTCTCTATGAGTGTAGAATGTTAGGTAAAAATTTCATCAAATTTGGAGTCCTGAAAGTGGATCAAAACCGGGATGAAGTAACCCACTGTCAGTTCGGGTTACTGTTCATCCGGATGGAAAATAAGGGATTTCATGCCATAATAGGGTATTAAGCCTAGATTAGGCTAAGGGAGACCTTGTACTCGTGCAAGGGAGTCCCTAATACACATAAATGATGAGTTAATTAATAGAAAAAGAAAAAGAGAAAGAAAAGAAAAGATTTAGGGAACGGGGGAGTTGAATCAATTAAAGTTCCCTATATTATAATTGGCACGTAGATTATGGCCCTTGATACAATACTAAATGTATTGTAAATGCATGTCACAGTTGGGCAAGAAGCTAGGGAACAAGAGGAAGAAGTTCCCCACTGCCTGCTGTAGATTTTTGGAGGCGTATCAGGGCTGTGCCGGATTGACAGGTGAGTGGGAGCTTGTACTTTGCACCATGAGCACATTCCTTATTCATTTTCATAAATGTTGCCAAGTGTGACTTGATTCCACCTGAGCTTATTGATTAATTGTTATAGTAGATTCCTCTATAATCTTGATTCTCTATGCTTGATTATTCTGTACATGCATTTGAGGGAACATTGAGAGGAATTACGAGGGGTTGATGAGTAATCAAATTGATTCCGAATTGTGAAATGACTTCTTTTGTAAATTGATTTCATTTCCTCTATTTCAAAGACTTGTGAGTGGTAGCCTTGATTATACTCCTTTATGAGTAATTAAATTGGATCTGAATTGTGAAATGACTTCTTTTGTAAATTGATTTCATTTCCTCCATTTCAAAGATTTGTAGAGCCTTCTTAGTGGTATATTGAGTTGTATTGCACTTTCTTGACCCTCACTCCTAACCCTGATGTTAGTTTATGATTGGGTCATGATCGAGTGAGTGGTAGTCTTGATCATACTCCTTTTTAGCAGAGTATTGGGAGGGTGCATTATGGCATTTATGCATGGCTTGGCAGTATCTGCAGGACACCTATAGTCGATGGGGTTGAACATCGGCCTTTGTGCACATAGTAGCCTTCTGGGTGGGCGGAGCCCAGTCCCTTCCTAGGGGGGGACACGGCCCTAGGCGTAGGATCGGCCGGTCCTACGACTTATATTCTGCTTGCCGCCGGGCATAGTAAGACCCCGCGAGGTGCAGTATGGCTTTCCGCGGATGTAGAATTCCCGCGAGGTGCCGTTTAGTATGTAGATGTGAGATGGATTTCTGTTCTGGATACTGGCCAGCATTTATATGATCAGTGTGGTGTCTTATCCTGCATATGCATGTGACAGTAGGGAGTTGTTGCTGGTTCGCCTGGGGCGTAAAACCCACCTCCCGATAGCTGTCTAGCATTTATGTTATCAGTATGGTGTCTTATCCTGCATATGCATGTGACAGTAGGGAGTTGTTGCTGGTTCGCCTGGGGCGTAAAACCCACCTCCCGATAGCTGTCTAGCATTTATGTTATCAGTATGGTGTCTTATCCTGCATATGCATGTGACAGTAGGGAGTTGTTGCTGGTTCGCCTGGGGCGTAAAACCCACCTCCCGATAGCTGTCTAGCATTTATGTTATCAGTATGGTGTCTTATCCTGCATATGCATGTGACAGTAGGGAGTTGTTGCTGGTTCGCCTGGGGCGTAAAACCCACCTCCCGATAGCTGTCTAGCATTTATGTTATCAGTATGGTGTCTTATCCTGCATATGCATGTGACAGTAGGGAGTTGTTGCTGGTTCGCCTGGGGCGTAAAACCCACCTCCCGATAGCTGTCTAGCATTTATGTTATCGGTATGGTGTCTTATCCTGCATATGCATGTGACAGTAGGGAGTTGTTGCTGGTTCGCCTGGGGCGTAAAACCCACCTTCCGATAGCTGTCTAGCATTTATGTTATCGGTATGGTGTCTTATCCTGCATATGCATGTGACAGTAGGGAGTTGTTGCTGGTTCGCCTGGGGCGTAAAACCCACCTCCCGACAGCTGTCTAGTGATGATTTCAGCATATTGACACCTGATTTGTATGTTCCAGCATTATGATCTGTTGAGCATATTCATGAGTAGCATATATGTTTGCTTGATTATTCCATATATGCTTCAGATGAGTTGATATTGATTGTGGTAATATTGATGATTTATTCCATATTCTCTATGTTGAGTTCATGTTCATGTTGTTATTGATCTTGAGATTTCATCTCGAGCCATGATTATATTCTGTCTCATGTGCATAGTACTCTCTACTCCACTCACTGAGTATTTATATACTCACTCCCCAGTTTGATATTTTTGATTGCAGGGCAGGTATTGTATAGAGAGGAGCAGGATTAGTGGTTGCCTGCTAGCTGTGCCGCTCCATAGTATAGTATAATGTAGATAGAGGTTTATACCTTTTGGTGTATTATAAACCTTCTATTGTATATAGTGCATAGTTACAGTCATAGATCCTGTTGTGGATATGGGTTTGACCATGGATGGATTAGGAAGCAGGTATATATATATGTGTGCAGATGAGTTATATGCCTGAGATGATGTATTGCTATATATTGTCCAGGTTTATTATGTGACAGATTATGTGATTGCTGCTCTGACAGGTAGTGTGTTGTATGTATTGAGATAATCCTGACAGGTCACTATAGGAAAAGTGATCATTTTGTGCATGCATCATGCCAAATTTTTTAAGATTTATTGATGATTGATAGGTAGTAGGGTTCTACGCGGTGGCTGGTGGCCTTATGCCTACCCGCACCCTAGGACCGTCGCGGCGGCCCGCCGGGAACGGGGCGGGGGTCGTGACAAAGCTTGGTATCAGAGCAAAGGTTAAGAAGAGTCCTGTCAGAGCAATAGAGTGAGTCAGGATTAAGTATAGGATTATACTATGGAGCATAAGGTTTTTCTGTATGTTAATTTATGAGTCATTTACAATTCAGTAAAATATATTATGACTCAGTGTGTAACGACTGCCCTCTCTTTTTAACTCTTTTAGAGACATATAAAGAATACCTCCAAGGAGAGGATCTGCTCGTCCTGGAAGGAGGATGGAGCCAGATATAGCATTGGATGCGGGTTCCACACATATCGAGCCCCAAAGAGAAAAATCTCCTCCTGCAGACAGGCGGAGAGTTGATGATCAAGGGGAGGTAGGAAATAGAGATGCATTGATGGAACAGTTACTGACGAAGAATCAGGCTCTGAGAGAGCAGATTGCTCGGGGGAAACCTCCTGCCCCGTCAGTAGTATCCATCCCACCTCCTGTACGTGTGCCAAGAAGTTTGGCCAGGCGAGCTCTAGATGATGAGGGGATTACTGTACAGGAATTTCTGAGGCTCAGAACCCCGGAGTTTAAGGGGGAAGAAGGTGAAGATCCTCAGAGATTCCTGGAGGAGACTGAAAAGATGATACGGAGACTGCCCTGTTCTGATGCAAGAGCTATAGAACTTGTAGGGCTTACAATGAAGAGAAGATACACTCACCCCTTTGAGTAATCAGGTAATTTACTCTTTTAAATTCGAGGACGAATTTTATATAAGGGGGGGAGGATGTAATAACCCCAAAAAAAAATTTTTTTTATAAAAAAGGGATAGAATAGTCCTTTAAAATTGATATAAGGGGTAAAATTGGAAGGAATCAAAAGATAATGGCATAGTTGTAGATGCATTGAAGTGGTAAGGGTAAAATTGGAAGGAATCAAAAGTTAATGGCATAACGGTAGATATGTTGAAGTGTTAGGGGCAAAATGGGAATTTAATAATATTAAACAAAGGGTGAATAGTGTTTTGATGTGATTTAATTGGAGGGTTTGAGCTGGTGAAACCGAGAGAAAGAGGGAGGGGGTTCTCAGACGACACAGAGAGAAAGAAAAAGAGAAGAAGAAGAAGGAAAGGAAGAAAGGAAGAGGAAAGGAAAGGAAGAAAGGAAGAGGAAGGAGATCCCGGTTGCACTTCTAGCTGAAGGGAAAAACGTAGATCTCCTTCCCCTCTACGCAAGGACCTCGATTTCCAAAAAGAAAAAGGTAAATATCCATCCCTATCTAGTCTTTTGATGACATTAGGCTATACAAAGGGTGGATATAGTCTAGAGGGGTCGGATAAGGGTTGTAGAGGTGGTTAAAAGAGGAAGAATCGGATTTTAACAAATTTTTCCGGTACTACGGAAAAACTGTGTCGAAGTCCCAACTTCGGCGAATTATTTAGGGGGTCAAACGGCCTCCGATGATGATGCATGTTATCTCTTTGGAATTCTCTATGAGTGTAGAATGTTAGGTAAAAATTTCATCAAATTTGGAGTCCTGAAAGTGGATCAAAACCGGGATGAAGTAACCCACTGTCAGTTCGGGTTACTGTTCATCCGGATGGAAAATAAGGGATTTCATGCCATAATAGGGTATTAAGCCTAGATTAGGCTAAGGGAGACCTTGTACTCGTGCAAGGGAGTCCCTAATACACATAAATGATGAGTTAATTAATAGAAAAAGAAAAAGAGAAAGAAAAGAAAAGATTTAGGGAACGGGGGAGTTGAATCAATTAAAGTTCCCTATATTATAATTGGCACGTAGATTATGGCCCTTGATACAATACTAAATGTATTGTAAATGCATGTCACAGTTGGGCAAGAAGCTAGGGAACAAGAGGAAGAAGTTCCCCACTGCCTGCTGTAGATTTTTGGAGGCGTATCAGGGCTGTGCCGGATTGACAGGTGAGTGGGAGCTTGTACTTTGCACCATGAGCACATTCCTTATTCATTTTCATAAATGTTGCCAAGTGTGACTTGATTCCACCTGAGCTTATTGATTAATTGTTATAGTAGATTCCTCTATAATCTTGATTCTCTATGCTTGATTATTCTGTACATGCATTTGAGGGAACATTGAGAGGAATTACGAGGGGTTGATGAGTAATCAAATTGATTCCGAATTGTGAAATGACTTCTTTTGTAAATTGATTTCATTTCCTCTATTTCAAAGACTTGTGAGTGGTAGCCTTGATTATACTCCTTTATGAGTAATTAAATTGGATCTGAATTGTGAAATGACTTCTTTTGTAAATTGATTTCATTTCCTCCATTTCAAAGATTTGTAGAGCCTTCTTAGTGGTATATTGAGTTGTATTGCACTTCCTTGACCCTCACTCCTAACCCTGATGTTAGTTTATGATTGGGTCATGATCGAGTGAGTGGTAGTCTTGATCATACTCCTTTTTAGCAGAGTATTGGGAGGGTGCATTATGGCATTTATGCATGGCTTGGCAGTATCTGCAGGACACCTATAGTCGATGGGGTTGAACATCGGCCTTTGTGCACATAGTAGCCTTCTGGGTGGGCGGAGCCCAGTCCCTTCCTAGGGGGGGACACGGCCCTAGGCGTAGGATCGGCCGGTCCTACGACTTATATTCTGCTTGCCGCCGGGCATAGTAAGACCCCGCGAGGTGCAGTATGGCTTTCCGCGGATGTAGAATTCCCGCGAGGTGCCGTTTAGTATGTAGATGTGAGATGGATTTCTGTTCTGGATACTGGCCAGCATTTATATGATCAGTGTGGTGTCTTATCCTGCATATGCATGTGACAGTAGGGAGTTGTTGCTGGTTCGCCTGGGGCGTAAAACCCACCTCCCGATAGCTGTCTAGCATTTATGTTATCAGTATGGTGTCTTATCCTGCATATGCATGTGACAGTAGGGAGTTGTTGCTGGTTCGCCTGGGGCGTAAAACCCACCTCCCGATAGCTGTCTAGCATTTATGTTATCAGTATGGTGTCTTATCCTGCATATGCATGTGACAGTAGGGAGTTGTTGCTGGTTCGCCTGGGGCGTAAAACCCACCTCCCGATAGCTGTCTAGCATTTATGTTATCAGTATGGTGTCTTATCCTGCATATGCATGTGACAGTAGGGAGTTGTTGCTGGTTCGCCTGGGGCGTAAAACCCACCTCCCGATAGCTGTCTAGCATTTATGTTATCAGTATGGTGTCTTATCCTGCATATGCATGTGACAGTAGGGAGTTGTTGCTGGTTCGCCTGGGGCGTAAAACCCACCTCCCGATAGCTGTCTAGCATTTATGTTATCGGTATGGTGTCTTATCCTGCATATGCATGTGACAGTAGGAAGTTGTTGCTGGTTCGCCTGGGGCGTAAAACCCACCTTCCGATAGCTGTCTAGCATTTATGTTATCGGTATGGTGTCTTATCCTGCATATGCATGTGACAGTAGGGAGTTGTTGCTGGTTCGCCTGGGGCGTAAAACCCACCTCCCGACAGCTGTCTAGTGATGATTTCAGCATATTGACACCTGATTTGTATGTTCCAGCATTATGATCTGTTGAGCATATTCATGAGTAGCATATATGTTTGCTTGATTATTCCATATATGCTTCAGATGAGTTGATATTGATTGTGGTAATATTGATGATTTATTCCATATTCTCTATGTTGAGTTCATGTTCATGTTGTTATTGATCTTGAGATTTCATCTCGAGCCATGATTATATTCTGTCTCATGTGCATAGTACTCTCTACTCCACTCACTGAGTATTTATATACTCACTCCCCAGTTTGATATTTTTGATTGCAGGGCAGGTATTGTATAGAGAGGAGCAGGATTAGTGGTTGCCTGCTAGCTGTGCCGCTCCATAGTATAGTATAATGTAGATAGAGGTTTATACCTTTTGGTGTATTATAAACCTTCTATTGTATATAGTGCATAGTTACAGTCATAGATCCTGTTGTGGATATGGGTTTGACCATGGATGGATTAGGAAGCAGGTATATATATATGTGTGCAGATGAGTTATATGCCTGAGATGATGTATTGCTATATATTGTCCAGGTTTATTATGTGACAGATTATGTGATTGCTGCTCTGACAGGTAGTGTGTTGTATGTATTGAGATAATCCTGACAGGTCACTATAGGAAAAGTGATCATTTTGTGCATGCATCATGCCAAATTTTTTAAGATTTATTGATGATTGATAGGTAGTAGGGTTCTACGCGGTGGCTGGTGGCCTTATGCCTACCCGCACCCTAGGACCGTCGCGGCGGCCCGCCGGGAACGGGGCGGGGGTCGTGACAGTTTGCTTGTAAATTGACGCAACATATTTTATTTAGTTTCTATGCCTGCTTAAAGAATGTTTGGGACTTTTGCATCAACCTATCCCCTCCAAGCTATGTTGTGCAAGATGTGTCTAAGTTATTGTTTCTATAACGAATCATCTTTCCCGTAAGTAGTGCTGTTTTTCTGTTTTACTGTTTTCCTGCAGTTTAACATTTTTATCATCATCTAAGCCTTGTTTCTTTTGTAGTACTCAATAACTGCTGGACAATCTTTATAGTTAAACTGACCTTAAGTTGGCTTGTAAATGTTTCAGTGTGCACTCGCTGCCATTGTAATCTCTGTTGGAATAAGTCTGGTAAGAAATCCTTTAAAAGGAATCCTTTACCTGATCTCAGTATTCTTTTCATGATGATCTCTCTGTTTTGCCAGACACTTGTTGGGTGATACCTTGGTTTATCTGAGTCCCTTTTCAGTAGATGGTCACTGTTTAACTTGTTTTTTCATGAAATTGTGCTCTGAATGAGAGGTGGGAGTGTTTGGATTTACATAAACAGCGATCCAGTAGTTGAAAATTGAAAAGTAAAAGGAAACTGTGTATCCTAATGGTTAATATATTTGGTTTCAGTTTATTATCTATCATCACATTTTTCTGTTCTTCTCTCGTATTCATTTAAATTGTTCTGAATACCTCTAGAAAAATTATGCAAGATATTCCCTGCATTTGTCTAATCCTTTTAGTAAATTGTGGTCCCTGTGGATCAAGCAATTTGGTGATCCAATACTGGCAATTGTGAATGAAAAACAAGGCAAGACTTTCACTATATCACCTTTTTTTCTTGGTTCATGATCCAGATTCTTCAACAGCTACTCTTTCTGCAAAACATTAAAAAGCTAGGGTGCATATGGAGAATTATGCATTCTTCTTTTGATACTGATGCCATCTATATTCTGACCTACAAAATTTGATACTATCTGTTTTCTGACCTACAAAATTTGAAACTATCTGTTTTCTGACCTACCAAATTTATTAATCTTGCTCATCTTGTCTGACATTAGTTTTAATTCTTTTTTATTGACATTATTGCGTATGATCGCATAGCCTGCTCTGCATGTCTATAACTGCTAGCTTCAAGAATTTACGCCATGCCTTGCTATAGTTTTGTTTAGTAGCCAGAAATGATACAATCCTGTCTGACAGACTTTCCTACTTTAGCATCACTGGTTAGATAAAGTTTTGAGAGTTGCAACTGATAACTTTTGATAATTACTGAAGCAACCACATGTCGGAGGGTTTGAGATTGTTAGTGCACATGAGAGTGCCATAGATGCAGCAAGATCTGCAATATATGCAATTTTCACCATTATAGTGCATTCTCATCTTTTCCCCCTTCTTCCCATGATGAAGGCAATTAAAGTTTCTCTCCCACTACGAAGTTAGTTTGGGCATACAATTTTTCCATTAGATTTTTTCCACAACTTTGCGACAGTAGGTTAGAACATGGTCAACTTAATGACAGATACGCCTTTATTATTTCAGGTGGATTATGAGGAAGCTTTATTCTTGTGGCGTGTCGACAAGAAAGATTTTCTTCTTTGGACCATCACCTGTGTCACGACTTTATTTCTCGGGATAGAGATTGGTGTGCTTGTTGGGGTAAGTATTTATTTGCATGGGTATCTCAAGCATAAGTTTCTTTGCAGGACATGATGCCTTGTTAGAATTCTTACCACCTCATTGGACTACACAATTTTAAAGTATTCCCATTTTCTTTCCTTTTATGTATTATTTATATTTCTTGTCATTTCTTCTTGATGGTATATTTTATTATCATGGCCATAACCAGCACAATTTGTCTGACCTTCAAGAATTTTTCACCATTTTGTCCGGTTAAGTTGTATGACAAATGTAAAGTGTCTAATTGTCTCTACAATTCATAACTAAAATAAACATCTATAGTTTTCTTCAATGATTGTTGTTTGAACAATCAAATTGAATTTTGTATTTGAATTAATATGGCATCATGAGATATAAGAATATAAAGTTGTCCTGCTAAAGTGGGGAACAATTTGCCATGTTCAACTCATATATATGCCACCTGTATGCTCTGAATTAGATTAGATCTTATAGGACTAAGGTCATTGTTTATGGAAGCTCATGATCATTCAACAAATGAGAAAGGAAGAAAGAAAGGCTTTTTGTCTCCTCTTTAAGTCATAAAAGTTGAACATAAGAGATGAAGTTGACTTTTTAGGTTCCCGTTGAGAGATGAAGTATAACTTATGTTGTTTTAATTAAAAAAAATTACTTGAGAAAGAAAAGTCAAGGTCTTCAATTCATGCATTGTTCCAGTTAAGAGTACAAATAAGACTAATCTAGGTAGTTTAGTAATAAATAAGTGTAGCAATTTCGAACATGACATCTGTGTTATTTGCCATCATGTACACAAAATAATGTGTTTTTATTAAAATGTTGGAATACAGCCGACCTTCACTCTATATTAACTTCGTTTTTGGATGGACAAGCATGCTATTTTGAAAGTTGAATTTGAGATCCTGGATAATGTGTGACAGTCATGAGGTTTGCATCCAGTAAGCCATAAAATTGGACCAAAGATCATAAGACATCTTTTTTAGATCCTTTCCAGCAATATAAGTATGACAAAGCTGAGCACTTCCAAATTTAGAGAAATATTTTAAGCATTAATATAATTGCAGTCTTATAACTAATTTGAATTTTGTTCAAAAAGAATAACTTGCTCTTGCATAGAAAATTGCAGCATACTCTAGAGCATAAAAATCAGTATGATGCCGGCATGAGCCAATGCATTCTGTGTCATGCCACATCTAGTCACTGCAAGACCATTTGTGATTGCTTGGTTCAGTTCTGTTAGCTCACTAAACCAGAAGAAGTTTATATTATGGCTTAGTTTATGATTAGTATTTGTTGATGCATTGCAGGGTTAGTTCTTTCATTTCTGTATATCCAGAAGTGCCATTTTTTGCTTGAGAATAAGTAGTGCCAGTTGATTAAAAGATAGCAAATCTGATTTTGAGTGGAGAGTTTTAAATTGCAGGTCAGTGCTTCCCTTGCATTTGTTATTCATGAATCAGCAAATCCTTACATTGGTAAGTATGCTTCTTGACTTGGATTACCAAATTGAAAGTTTGTATTTTTGCAATGCAGCATTATCAACATAAAAGTCTGATTATTGATTTCATGGTAGTATTTGGGCGGCAATTTTGTAATTTATGATCATAACCTTATTTTAATGTAGTACTGAACATTGTGTTCATACTTCATCCTATGTTCCATTTTCTCCGCTAGCTAAAGTTGCATCACAAGGAGCTGAAGCTAAATGTCATGCGCGGTCGTAAATTTGGCATTTCCAAATTGCTAAATTTATTTGATCATGTTGTTTTGTTGATGAAGCAGTTGTTTATTTGAGGGTGTCGTTTCTTGTTCGATCCCTTTTTGATTTTAATTGAGCTTGTCTAAATTACTATTGAAACTATTATTCTATCAACCAACACAAAATTATCTTCTGAGTTTTGTATTGCTATATTCTAATATGATGCATATTATCCAAGTGAATGTTTTCATAAGTTTATCTGCTCAAGTTTGCAAAAAGGAAAATATGTGATATATTAGATTTTAGAATCATCCTAATTATTGTTTTTAAGCATATTTTTACAGATTTTCGTTGGCTTGTATTCATCTGCATTCCAAATTTTTGCTTTTTTTTTTTAATTTACCTTTTCTATTAAGTCATTTGCATGTTTTTGTTGCAGCTGTCTTGGGACGTCTTCCTGGTACTACCGTTTACAGAAACATTGAACAGTATCCTGAAGCATATGTGTATAATGGGATTGTAGTTGTACGAATTGATGCACCCATTTACTTTGCAAATATAAGTTACATCAAGGACAGGTGAAGGCTTATAGTTCTTTACAGATGCATATGAAACAAGAAAAATATAAATAAGATACAGTGATCGAAAAATCTTGCATGCTTTAGCTTTCTTCATCAAATTTGGAATTGATTTCAAGCAATCACTCTATTGGTGTTAACAGGCTACGAGAATATGAACTCAGTTGTTCAGGTAGCACAAAGCATGGAGCAGAATCTGAAAGAATATATTTTGTGATCATTGAAATGGCACGTGAGTCTTCAAATTTCCCACATTAAATTTATACGACCAATTAAGCTAAGAAACTGCATATATATACACACACACACACACACAAACATATGTACATGATGCCACCTGATAAATGTAATTCATGGTATACCATATAAACACATATAGGTCTCAATACCACATTGAGCTTTCTGAAATGATGCTCAGTTGAAAAACTAATGAATATGTTGAATAACTGAAACAACTATTAGACTCAAATTATGACAACTGATATGCAGCACCTTGCTCTCTGTGAGCTAGTGGACCTTGGTTTTATAGTTAGGGAGGAAGCATAACCCCATTCTATGAACAAAACATGTCAATACTCAAGTGAAGTGTAGGGATGTACTGATGAATTCTAATAGATACACTCCTTGTTTTCAGACAAATCTTATACAGGGTTCTATGTTCAGGCCACTCAGCAAGAACAATCCAAGAAATGTCATTCCTTCTTTTTGACCTACTCTTTCTCAGAATTTCACAATCTGTCTTCCCCCGTAGCGATTAGACTTTGGATTCAAGAATACCGGATATCTCAATCCTTGAAGCTTCTTCTCATAGTTCTAGCTGCCCATCTTTGTTGTCCTCTCTTCTGATCTCATCAGGGGTGTTTCAGCCAAGGGTCTGCTTGGGCGTTCCTATAGGATTGGGCTAAAAATTTTGTAGAATTCGTGATCCATTTAAGCATAACTACCACTCAGCCCAAAGTCTAGGATTTAAACTGGGTTCGGACAGACTCTTAGAAAATGCGAGATAAATGGGACAACAGGTCCGATTCCTATGGGAGTTTCAACCTAATTGTAGCAGCCGTCTTGAATGGGCTTCGGCAGCCCGTCACCAAAGCCCAAGAAAAGGCCCACGGGCACATCTAACATAACCACAAAGCAGAGCCCAAAAAAGTTTTGGGCGTGTCGTGATCATCGCTCTATAATTGTTGTTTTCCTCTTTTTTAAGTTTCTAAACGTCGCCATTGAAATAATGAAGGCTTTTCTTTAATCGCCGCAGCTGTTCCGTACGTAGACTCCAGCGCGGTCCAAGCTCTCAAGGACTTGCATCAAGAATATAAATCACGCGAAATCCAGGTTCGGCATTACCTCGATCCCGAGTTCCTAACATTCTGATCTTGTTATGATATGATTCTGAGAGGGCTTCGGTCCCTTGGTGCAGATTGCAATTTCCAACCCAAATCGAAAAGTTCTGGTAACGCTCTCGCGGGCTGGTCTTATCGAACTAATCGGCAAGCGATGGTATTTCGTAAGCGTGCATGATGCCGTGAAAGCTTGCCTCGAACACATGCAGAACTTCCACGGGAGAATGGGGGACCAGACGCCGGCTGGTAGGCAACCAGGTTTCCTGCAATGGCAAAGGAAACGAGATGGTGAAGGAGAGGAACTCAGCCCTGACGAGGAACCTCTCCTGTCGCAAAAGGAGGTTTAAGTGCTGTTTCTTCCCATTCGTTCTGCTGCCGCCTGCTGGTTCATCCATTAACTGTAGATGGGAACCAGCGGCAAGGATTCTTGTTTTATATGATAAAATAAGTGCAGTTTTGCCTCGTCAAATAAGAAAAGGTTCCATGGTTTATAAGATTGCTGCTTGGGGTGCGGACCAGGTAATTTTATCTGTAAGAAAATGCCCCCGTCCGATCAGTCTCGCACAGGTCCATGCAATGGATCGCTATTCCTAGTTGTTGAGAAAAGAAGGGTGGACGAGCCCATCAGTGAGTTGGCAAACTAGATGTGCAATGCTACCGAGCTGTGCTCGTAGAGCCAGCTGGGACTGAGATCAAAATAATTAACGGGACCGGCAAACTAGAGGAAACTTTCCTCTTTGTTTTCCTTGTGATCTAGAAATTCCTACTTTTCAAATTGCAATGTTTAATGATGGACTTCTGACTCGAGGATGCGCAAGGCGGTAAGAAAGTTCGGACGCATGCGACAAGTCTAAAACTGATTGCATTGTGCTCGGATTTTTAAGGTTGTACTCATGAAGCTAGCTTCGATTAACGGAAGACCTTCAGCCTAAGCAAGTATAATAGAGGTACAGAATCTGTTGCTTCCTTTTGCGCATCGCATTTATTCAAGTCTTAAACATCTCTGATCTTCAAAAAATGACTTACTCATAAATACCAAAGCGAGAAACTATTTTGATTTATTTTGATCAGGTTATGACCACAATATCTAAACATCTACGAAACTGAAACATTACTTGCATTATTTCTGGTAGTAACAAACATTACTTGGAACTTCCATCGTTTGGTGATGCTTTTGTTCTAGATTATATCAAGCAGCTGCTACAAAAGCCGTTGACATTACATTCGCATCAAAATAACACCAAACCACACTGGTAGAGTAAGAGGAAATTTAATAATATGTCCACGTCCCATCTCGAACCACTGTAACTTCCCACCGCCGTCCCTCGCCCCTCTCTTAGCAGCAGCAATTTACTGATATAAATGTCGATAAGAGCATAATAACATGGAAGCATAGAAAAAGCTATCGCAATTGCCCTTACCTCACATAACGAAAATTTATTATTTGAACCCACGGTATAATGTAGCAAAAGCATATCAGCGACAAATGCTTCATCAACCCAGTTACAGCAGAAGGCTATATATTCACCAAAAAAAAAAAAAGAAAAAAAAGAAGGCTATATATTGCACCAGGGCTCCGACAACACTAGCCTAGCCTACTTCACACTACGCTCGAGCATGAAACATTAAGCATTAACTTTGGGTGCCCATCCAGCGATCACATGCTCCTTTGTTGCCTTGGTCTTTATGAAGGATTCCCGATTGAAAAGCAGCTGGACAAAATGAGTATGTCATATTCAGACTTTCACATAAAATTAATAGCTAATAATAATTCATGTGTAGGACTTGATAAGCACATTTCTTCATTGAGGGAACATAAAATCCTAACAAGTGCGATGATACCTATTGAGGGAATAATACGAGCAGCAACCGAAGAACCCACGCAATATTCTCTGAATCCACAAACTTCATAAAGATATTTTAAAAATACACATTCTGAACTAGTCCTTCTAATGGTAGACAATAGCTAACATCTTGTACAGCTAGTCTGTCTCAACTGAACTACAATGACTGTTTTAAGAAAATGCCCTGTAAGTTCCCTCAATAACATGCATAGCTTAAGATATCTCATCAGCTTGCCTTGTAGGTAGTCCTAAGCTGCATGATTTTTTCCCTGGGCCAGTGCATAGCTCAAAATATTTCATTTTCTTTTATTAGAATAGACAATTTCCAATGAAAAAACCATGGGTGACAATCTCTAATAGCCACTTTTAGTTTGAGAATACTGCAATTATTTATGTTGTGAGTCTTTACAGAGGTAATATAACAGCTAAATACTGCAGGCTAAACTCATTCTACCACCAACATCACCATCTTTCCTCAAAGTTAAGCATTCATTCAAACCCCACCGCACACATGGGAGCACACACCCCCCACACAGGCTTGCACACACACCCGCGCATCTCAAGCATAATAATAAATAGTCCTAGGAGCTTATCCAGCATAGATACATATCAAACTGAACTAGTCTAGAAAGAAAGACCAACAACATAGAGGGCCCAAATAGCTGAACAATTGATGAGACTATGAATAACAATAAAAAGAACCAAGTCATGGAAGATTGTTGCTCAATTTTTACTCAAGAAGATAACACCATTCAGCACCACATAAGACAGTCCCATTGGAAAAAATAAAATTACTGATGATAAGAATTTCATCCTGATCACTACAAAGTGAGTGATAAGACCAAGACGGCAAGACTTATGTAACAGAACTGGAATGAGCTATAAATGACAACTCTAAGACGAGGTCACCACATACAGGTCAGATAGATGCACACAATGAGCTATACTTCTTGTCAAATCACCCCAACCTCCTACACATTCTGCCAACAGGCAAGATTTGAAATACCATATTAGTGGAGCCGAATCGGTAGGGTATGTAGTGTCATGTGCACCGAATCGGTATGGTATGATTTAACAATATATGATACTAGTACATGGTACAGTATGATACTAGTGCGCCCTTGATATGCCTCAGTATGGGAGTATTATACCGAAGTATAGTCTGTTTTTCAACCCTTGTCAATGATCCTGGTTTATGACAGAAGGCACATGCCTTGATGTACACTAGAAAATTCAAGAAAATCATGATAACCATTATGAAAAACAAACACTTCTGATGCAATTTTTTCACTAATTAACAACTTGATGAGAGCAGAATGATCAGACTCAGTGAGTAGAACTCCCAGTAACAGTCCCGTTCAAAAATGCCTATAGATCCCCCAGACCATCAATATTCAAAGATAAATATAGACAATATTTAAGAAAAGTTTAGAGGAAACTAGAAATTTAATGTCTTTTAATCATTACATGGTAATTAAGGATTGGAAAGTGAGAAACAGAGAAGAACACAAAGAAATATCCTCATTACAATGTATGAGAGGAGAGGAGAATTAGAACTGGTTGGTAATTATTAATTAAAGATAATCCTATATAGTGCAAGATCTAGAAAACAGGACCACATGCCAAGAGAAATTCCACAAAAGACAACCAAATTCAATTATTTCTTTCATCGATAATATGGTCAATGTAGAAGTCCTCAGGGAGAGGCTAAAATCAGTCTTGAAAGAAAAAGGATCTAGAGGATCAGTAAAAGGCCACCAAACTAAAGCATAGCTCAATAAGAAGCAGGTCAAGGTTACACACTCCATCCTAAAAAGACACCCTGACCAGACACACACATTTCTGAACAATGATAAGGCTGATAGTAACGCAAATAAAGAGAATGCGACCAAACTCCAAATGCAATGCTCAGACTTTACAACAACCTAAACAGAATAAATTGTGTTTCAAGGACAGATGTGCAGCATTAACCACTGAAAGGTATTGCCAGGAAGAATCCTTTGCAGTGAAAATTTAAAGATAAAAAACAATGAACGAGACACAAAAGCAACCAGAGAAAGAAGATGAACAAATAAAAGTTCAGGAAAGCTTTCTTCTACCTTCATGTAAGCATGAACATGCGTCAAATTTTCTGGTATCTTCCACCCTTTAAAATGATCAAGGGTTATCTCAAGATGGAACAACTTTGGTGCCAAGCTCAAGTCAACTGCAGAAATATTTTCGCCATTAACATATGGGCCCTGCCAGCATCAGAGCTCAATCAGGATTTTTGTCAATATTGAAGTAAGCGGCAACAGGCTGCCATAAATATTTAGAAAGAAATATCTATATGCATGTAGTCCAAGTTGTAGATGCATTAGGTCTTTTTATGGCCTTAAGCGTTCATCCTAGCCCTACGATGAAGGGAGAGGGGACGAGAGAGAGAGAGAGAGAGAGAGAGACGGAGGGAGGGAGAGAAGAAGGGAGGAGTCAGAAAGGTCAATATTTTACATGAGCTTTAAGATGCTCATCCAGTGCACGCAATTCATCAAGCAATGTTGTTTCTGACCCATCATTGGGATCCTTGCTTCTCAAGAACTTGACAAAAGAAGGGAATATTTTTGATCCCCTGAAGTGAATATAGAAAAAGTTAGATTGTTGAATAATTGAATATTCAGTGCTAAAAGACTGAAGCACTGAAAATATTTACTAACTTCGATGTTCTGAAACAAGCAGCACAATGCACTTTACAGAGGCAGGTATTTCTCTAAGTGAATAGGAATATCAGAAAAGGAGTTATGTGTACCTTCTTGTTACAAACCATAAAAGGATTCCAGTTTCTTCATTCCATTGACCCAGTAAGTATCAAGTTTAGTTAGTTCAGAGAATGGAGTATTAACAACTTGCTTACAGATATGATCCAGACTCAGATGTTCATGTGAAACTTTTTTTTCTTTTTTTTTAATCTTGGAAAGAAGCCCCTCTTCATGCTCACAAGCCACACCTAAAGATTAATAGCGCAAAGCAGATGATAAATTATTTTCTCCCAATCACAAGGCATAACCTCCTGATGCTCCCAGACCACGCCTACTAAAGAGAACCACTTTATGATCTCTTTCATAATAAGGCCAACCAGATAAATGCATGAATCTATTTGGTAGAATGAGTATCTACCTATTCTGCCAAGCACGGCATCTAGCATCATCACCCATTAAGAAAAGTTATAAAAAGAAATCCATTTCTTCTTATTTGATTTCACTCTCCGTCACTGACCTCCTCTCCTCCACTTATACCTCATCAAGGCTCCCATAAATAAAGGGCTTCACACATTAAGGAATAATGATCTGTCAAACATTAGGCGGACATTTATTCCATAGATTTATTAGTTGAAAGAAACATTCATCTCTCAGAAATTCAAAACTAAAAAAAAAAACTGGCAAGGCAGCTTAATCTATAACTGTCTGTAGTTTTCTAATTATTTGCCAGAGAACCTTCATGTTTAACCTGTTGTATGATTCAACAAAACCACCTACATATTCTTTCTTAAATACTTGGACAGTTAATTTCTGTATATCTTTTTCTTTAATTTTTCCCTAAAAGTTAATATCTTTGCTTAGTGGTACAGAATTGGGAAAAGGCTTAGCAGTTTTCTTCCTTCCCCTTTCATCAACTAACAAACAACAAAGTCAAATGTACAAATCAAATATCTATATGGATGCTGAGAGAGCAAAAAAGTTTATCAAATTAAGTTAGAGGGACTCTTCCCTTCGAATTTTTGGCAACAAAAATAACTCTCATATAGATAGAGAACAATGCAAGAATATAGAACTCTCATATAGATAGAGAACAATGCAAGAATATAGAGCTCAGATTTTTTTTCATAATGCACAAAAAATTTCCTTCTCCTCTACACAACTTTTCTCTGTTCAACCAAATAAGAGAAAATTCCATTCTTCTTCCTTCTTTTGTTGTGTGTTTAGTTACATATCCTTTGAATTGGCTTCACACTTCGCGCAAAGGTTTACTAAGACATCGTACAAGTATTCCACCAAAGGAATTTGAAAGAAAGCATTTGATAAAGAGGTGCAGGCAAAACTTGACAAATAGAAAACATTTAAAACAGGACTTGTAGAAATCAGTGAACATTTACAACATGTCACCCAAAACATATTTTGTTCAAATACATTTCTAAATTTCTCGATTTACTGTAATGATGAAGCATTTTCATTATAATGCATGCACCACATTACCCTTCCCATTAGCATAAAGAGATTGAAGCCAAATTTGCTTCAGAGCCAGTGAAATTATTTATCAACCACCAGTATGTCATAAGCCTCAAAGTAAAACCTGATACTTTAAGTTTAGCGCAGATGGTCATCCCTCAGTGATTCCCGCTCATTCTGTAGCCTGGACTTTTACAACAATAAATTTAGTGGCTCTGCATCTATTATTGTTTTCTTGAAGCTTAAGGGGCATCCAGTTGAATCTTAAAATGCAATTGTAGAGGGTCTATAAAAAAAAGTATTTAAAAAAAAAACGAGAGAGAAAAAGAAAAGGGATTGTTCACTCTAAGGCCTAATCTATTACAATCTCTTAATTACTTTTTTAGAGTAAAAATCAGAACAATAAACCGAAAGCACAAGAAACTCCCCACAATTTCAGACTATCTAACCCTAATGTAAAAGATTAATGGAATCCAATCGAATTCTACAAACAAAAAACAAAAAAGGGAAAAAAAAAGACTTACACCGACGAGTACTCCTGGGGAGTGACAAGAGAAGGGTTGGGGTATTTCTCCTCGATGATCTGGGTGATGACATCCGAATCGGGAACCCATTTGCCATCGTCGCACTTGAACACCGGCACCTTCCCCTCGGGACTCATCGTCAAGAACCTGAAACCCCCACCCCATTCCCAGAAACCCACAATCGTAACAATAACTCATCACAAAAACAATTTCTTTAGAACCCAAAAAAATCAAAAAAAAAGAAAGAAAAAAAGAGGTCACCAATCGGGCTTGTTTTCGACGTTAATCAGCTTCATCTCATGGGGCACCTTCTTCTCCTCCAGCGTAAGAAGAACCCTCTGGCTAAAAGGGCCTATTGTTTTTTCCGATCGATTAGAAAGCACGAAAGAAACTGACCAGAGGTGAACCTTAAGCGAGATCGCTGAAGAAGGGGGAGAGAGAAGAGAGAGACTCACAGTCGCCGAGGGTGTTGGGAGCGCCGGCGGCGGCCTTGACGCAGACCTCGACGGGTTTCTCTGCCATTGGCGACGGATGGCGGTGGCCGCTATCGCTTTTCTTCGTCCCTTGGAAGTTCGATGTCCTGGAAGTGAAGAGCGGTTGGTATAAGAGGAAGCGTCCATTTATAGCAAGATGTCACATTTTCTTTCTCGAAATTTCGTGATTCAGATGCAGTTCTGGCGTGACCGCGGAACTTTTGGTTGGTAGCTATTTGGTCTAAGTGGGTTGGTTTTCCCTGCAAATGGATCGAATCGGACGGGATAATAAGTGACTCTAACCTAATTCAATTCTTATTCAGGTTCTAATGTTGGACTAGACCCAATCTAATATAAGATCGAATTGGGTTGGATCGAGTTCATTACTAAAATTTCTGACCTAATGGATCATTGGGGTCGAAGCGGATCCATGTATAATCCGATCTCAACCAAAAAAACAAATTTGGGCTAGATCCAGTTCAGGTCCAATAGTAAATAAATAAAAAGAGATTAATCAGAAACCTTTTCCCAACAAAAGCAACGTCAACCACCTTCGATTTTGACTATGTTGATATTTGTAATATACTTTTCTCAATTATCATATATCTATGCAAGAAGATAATTGTAGCTGTGATGCAATAGACACAACTGTTAAAAAAATCATAAACGTTTCCACTAGCTCCTTATGATACATTAAGGCACACTTACCTCATGTTTGTATTAACTCTTTTACTTGCATCAAATATATCATAAAAAAAATTGTCGCAGCAATGAAAGAAACATGTTGACTCAAAAGAAGAAAGAGCACTTTTCATCGAACCAATCTACAAAAATGGTGCAACATCCAACTTCTTTGATAGCCATGGACTCCATATACGAATCAATTTAATGAAATTTTGTCGAAAGAATGTAGAAAAAGTAATTCAAGATTTTGCTATGAAATTATATATGGTACTTTTATGATGCATAAAAGAACTACATTATTTATCAAAACAATAAATAATTAAATATCTCTCTCTTCTCCAAAGTCCTGCAATATCTGCATAGTTAGTACTAGATCCTAGTGATGAGCTTTGAATTGAACTCCAGTCTCCATATAAAATCCAGTTTTCTTTTTTCGACAATACTCTTCATTGATCAAGCTATTAGCAAGAATGTGGTAGACTGACACTATTATTGAAAATAATATTACATTCATGTTATTCATCGAAGAAAATAATTTAGTTTGCAAGCACCTTAGTAATTATGAGAATTTGGTGCTAAAATGCCATGCAAAACTGACAATAAATTAGATTAAATGGCACTGTTAATATGCCATATTTCTGAAGTATTAATAAAACAAATTTTAAAAAATAAATGTTCGAAGTAGCGCCATTGGGGATTTTTTATGCAATTTAATCCTTGCGCAAACGCACGCTTTCGTCCGACCGCTGATCGACTCCGATTCGTCCGAGCTCCGTAGCCCTTGCCCTCCCCCTCCCTTCCTTCCTCGGTTCCTCCTCGTCGAAGGAAAGAATGGAATCCGTTTGCCGACTCCGTCCCCACCCCACGCCTGTTCACCTCCCCCTCTTCTCCCGCCCCGCCTTCTCCAAACCCCTCCTTCCCCTTAAACCCTTCTCCCCCAAACCCAGACGCCCCCTCTCCCTCCGCGCCTCCTATACTGCCCCCATCCCTTCCCGCAAAACCCTAGACCCCCTTTCTTCTCTCCTGCGCCCCGCCGGCGTCGTCCTCGCCGCCTCCGCTGCCCTCCTTCTCGCCCGCTTCCACTGCCCCGCCCCCGCCACCGCCGTCTCTCCACCTCCTGCCACCGTCCAATCCGACACTCTTACCGAAGATGAGAAGGAACGCACCCTCGAGGAGTACCTCGACTCCCACCCCGACGACGTCCGCTCCCTCCGAGCCCTGATGGAGCTCAAGGTCAAGTCCCGGAAGCTCCCCGAGGCAATCGACATCGTCGACCGCCTCATCGCCCTCGAACCCGGCGAGAGGGACCTCCCACTCCTCAAGGCCCACCTCCGGAACTACAGCGGCGACGCCGAGACCGCGAAACAGGGGTTCGAGGAGGTCCTCCAGCAGGACCCCTTCTGCGTCGAGGCCTACCACGGGCTCGTCATGGCCGCCTCCCAGTCGGAGGAGTCCCACGCGGAGCTGGACGGCATTCTGAAGAGAGTCGAGGGGGCCTTGGAGATGTGCAAGAAGGCAAAGAAAAAAGAGGACTTGAGGGATTTCAAGCTGCTGGTCGCTCAGATCAGGGTCATCGAAGGGAAGTATGAGGACGCTCTCAAGATATATGAAGAATTGGTGAAGGAGGAGCCGAGGGATTTCAGGCCTTATCTGTGCCAGGGGATTATATATACTTTGTTGAGGAAGAAGGATGAGGCCGAGAAGCATTTCCAGAAGTACCGAAGGCTCGTTCCAAAGGGTCATCCTTATGCACGGTACTTTGAGGAAAATATGATGGCGATGAAGATTTTTGGGCAGATGGAGGAGAACAAAAGAACAGGATCTTTCAAGAGCTGAGGGGTTATTGGTAAGGAGGACAATTCATAGAGGAGTTCAGTTGGAACCTTTTAATTTGAATTTTCTATATGTTAGCATTCAAAATTTTGCTGGTCAATTTATCTGGTTTCAGTAGTAACTATGTTGATGAGTGATGACATTTTGATTTCACTAGTCTGGTCACGAAGCTGTTCTAATAATGGCCTTTCTAATGTTTTCTAATGTTTTTGTTAAGTTGGATAGTCAGAATAGAACCGTTTAAATTGAACCTTTCATTGGTCTCGGTATAAATTTTTCTTCTAATTCACGAGCTTCATTGAGGTTAGGCATTGAAAAAATAATGGTTTTTTTTTTTTTTTTTGCAGCAAAACACCAAGCAAGGCTCTTGCATGCATGCTTATTTAAATGATAGTATCTTAAAGTACCTGATCGCCACTTTGGTTGTTTAGAATTGGAATTAGAAAACTTAAACCAATTTTCAATTAGGAACACAGTGTTCTCATTGGTACTCAACTACAAGCTTGGTCAGGGTATCTTATCTATTGCTGGGGCTTATGCATCTAGGATCCTAGATAGGTGCCTAGTCAGCTCTCAAGAGTATAATTGCCAAATGAACTACTTCAATGTATGGTGATTCTAAGCTGTTCAAAACATCAGTTTGTTCTTGTTTTGTCTACATTAACTCAGAGGGCATTTATATGTTATTTTCTTTTTGTATCATACCTATGTTCTTCTAGTTTATGCAGAAGTGGAGGGAAGGAAATGAAACTCGGAATAATTTACATCACAAATTTTCCCCCTAGTTTTGTTTTGTTGCCGGTACTCTGTTGGCATCTGAATGCTGCTTAAATTCTATGTATCAAATACTGCGATATGGGTCTATTACTACTATTAACAAATGTTACTTTCTTTCTTGATTATATCATCACTAGTATTAGTTCTTGACATCATTATGTATACTGTTATGGATTCTTAGTTTAGGTTTGGGGAGGGGGTACAATTTGATATATTTATCGGCATTTAGATTCAGTGATTCACATGTTTGAAAGACAGCTTTGGTGATTCAAAAGAAGTATTTATTAATCATATCATTATCAGATATTATACTATTATGCGTTAATGTAGTACATTACTTTGCACTGACATAGGTGGCATTGATGTCGGTACTGGAGTCAGCTTTAGTAATGCTGTATGTATTGGGTCAGTGGGCAGCATCTGATATATGACAATAGAACAACTGTGTACCTTGACTGAAGATAAGGATTTGGGCAATGAGTGGATATTGTTATATAAACTATTGAGTAGTTGAGATCTTATGCTCGCGATGAACTTGCGTTATGGGAACTATTGACGAATTGCTAAGTGTATTCGTAGAGGGTAAGCGGACTTGAGATTCTGCATATTAGCTATATCTTAACTGCTTGGGGTTGTGCTCAGTTTTGGCTCCAATCTATATCTTATCTATCCCTGGTCCAAGAGACTGCTCAGCCTGATTTAGTTAGTAACAGGAAAACGGGAACCTGAAGCTGCAAAAACCACAAATTGATTTCACAGTACTTACATATTATCTTATCGAGATCGAAGGATTTAAAGTTATTTTAAGAGAAAAATGTTAGTTCCTTAGTGACACATGAATGTATTTGTGTGGAGCATAAGATAGCTTTTCACAAGGTTTGAGGATGGTATTTTAAAAGGTATCATGTTTCACTTCTGGTGCTGTTATCAACCAATGCCATTATAATTAGGGGTGGCAATCGGGTCGGGTCAGGCATAAACAGGTCGGGTCAGATACAAATCGGGTCAAAATATTATAAATCTGAACCCGACTTGTTTATAAACAGGTCCGGATTTATAACCTGAACCCGACCTGTTTAATAAACAGGTCACCTGACCGACCCGTTTAAGACCCGTTTAAGGAAAGGAAAGGATGGGGACCGGCTGCCCGGCTGGATGGGAGGGGAAGAGACGAGAGAAAGAGAGAGAGAGACTCCGAGAGAGAAGGAGAGACCGAGACCGAGAGAGGAGGAGAGATCGAGATCCAGACCGAGAGAGGAGGAGAGATCGGGATCGAGACCGACAGGAGGAGAGATCGAGACCGGGAGAGAGAGGAGGGAGAGATCGAGAACGAGAGAGAGAGAGAGGAGAGAGAGAGGCGGGAGGGTAAAGGAGAAAAAAAATCACTGCTCATCTTCTTCTCCGATCGGCCTCCCTCGCCACGGCCGCGCCCGAGCCGCCACCCCGCACCGCCCGCGGCCTCCGTCTTGCCGTGTCGCCGCCGGAGCTTCACCGATCGAACTCGAGATCTACCGTGAGGCCTGCGACCGCCGCTGTGCTGTCGTTGCAGCGCTGCACCGAGCCGCCACCGCTGAGTGCCGCTGCCTCCGTCGAGCGTCGTCGCTTCTGCCGCTCCGCCGCTCGGATCCAACGTCCCGTCGCCTTCCCGATCGGACTTTCCACCGCCTTACCGAGCCGTTTGCCTTCCTGATCGGAACTCGGGATTTCTTTCGTCAAGAGAGGAAGAGCCGGAGAGGTGGGAGGCCAGGAGGTTTCGACGACGAGAGGGAGAGAGCCGGGTCCATCATCCATGGAGGATTGGAGGTTTGGAGGGTTCGACGCGATGGAGGGAGAGATGAGGGACGGAAACGCGACGGAGAGATGGGTTCCCTGACGGCCTGACTACCTGTTCCTGACCCCGTGACCCGTCCCATCTCATTAAATCACGCTGGATTGTGGGCTAAGCAACCTGTGGGCTGTGGAGATAGGTAGTTATTGCTTTCCTTTGGGCCAAGGCTTGGGCCACCTTATCTGATCCAATCCGACCCATATATTAAACGGTTTAAACGGTTTAAACGGGTCAGACATCTAAAATCCGTATCCGACCCAATTAATAAACAGGTTAAACGGGTCGACCTGTTTACGACCCGAACCTGTTTAGGCCAAACCCAAACCTGTTTATGGCGGGTCGAACACGGGTCGGGTTGGCGGGTCGGGTCATATTTTGCCACCCCTAATTATAATTAGTGTACCTCATTGACCCTGGTCTGATATCAGCATGGGTATTTAAAAAAAAAAAAAACATCAGATGAGTGCTTCAGATTGATGCAAGGATATGTGGGATGGATCTATTTACTTTTTCCTTATAGTTTTTACTATTAAGTATATATAACTACCTTTTACATACATGTCTCTTGCTGGAGGAAATCAAGGTGAAACATATTTCTCATACAAAGAGAGTAGAGGCACACTAGGTGAGCAAATGTGGACCATTATTCAAAATTCAATGGTTTATCTTGGTATCTTGGTGTGTTTCCTTGGGAGGTAGGGCTTTTGCGATGAGTGAAACATCTCATAGTTACAAGGAGAGAAATAGGGTGGCCTGCTAGGTGGGTTGGTTAGGACTATTAATCAAAATTCAGTGGTTTGTGGCTCAAAACCCAGTGGTTTTTAACATGACAGCATTTCAGTGTATATATATCATGGTTAAAATATCTTGACTTATCATCCGATAAAGTTACTAAGTGATTGAATCTAACAGTATTGCTAGTTCAATTTCCTCTAGAGGCATATCGCCATTTCAGTTTAATTTATCAGTGTTAGGAAAATCCAACTACTCAATTCTACCTTGTATTCTTTTATTCACTCTGTTGATATCTGTAAGAAGCTGATTTTAAGTCTGATGCACTTTCACATAAGAAAACAATGTCCGTCAGAAAAACCATTCACTGCACTATCATTTCATCAACAATTGCGAACCTACGATATATGTTCAAGATATACTTTATATCAACTAGCAACTCGGCACTTTTCTTATCTGGACCAAATGATCTTAAAATTCTAACTATCTGGTCACTAACTTTGCTTTTGCACCAAGAACGATGCTATAGAGTAATGTCTTAACGGTTTTTAATGTGCCTTGATCGTGATATTAATTTGTTTGAATTAGTAGGTATGATCATCTTGAAACCAGCAAATATTGGACGAAGAATGTTGCTGTCATCTCTAATTTTATTTAATTCTTATATTTAAACATAGTTTCAGAAAAATGTTGATTGGAAAATTACAATTGGCAAACTAATACTTAAAGATCTGATTGTGAATTTGGCAACATATGACCCCTGGTTATGTCATTTAATGTTTAGAAGTTCAAGAATTACTTTTCTATTCATTTTTTTTTTAAAAAATAAAACATGTTTTTAGGTCAGAAATCTTCTTGCAGCAGGTTTACTTAGAAAAGCACGGTTTGTAACTCACTTCAAATTCTTCATTTTAGAATATTGCTTCCCAACTTGATTATTTTTCAATAAAATCAGTGAAGTTTCGATTTTGGGATAAGCAACCTTTGCGTTCTGCTATGATCTATTGTGATGTCAGTTTTGTAGATTTCTAAAAGTATTTCTCTTCAAGTGTTATATATATATATATATATATATATATATATATATATATATATATATATATATATATATATATATATATATATATATATATATATATATTGTGATATAAGGACTTCTTTCTGTGGGGGTATACTTCTCGGATGATGGTGGTTTGTCAGTTCTGGTAAGGATAGCTTAGTAGATGGATAAATTGTAACATTGGGGATTATATTAAAATGTCATTACTTCTCATGGATACGGACACTGAAATTTTTTTGACAGATCCAGACACACACACACACAAAAAAGGAAAAAGAAAAAAAAATAAAAAATGAAAACGGAACACCTTGTTCAGTGGGCAGCCAGTGCTGCAGAAACCGGTACAGTTCTTCTGCTATGGTCCCTCCATTATATATTGCTAAACAACCTTCTGGGGTTCTGATGAAATAAGCATGGATGCTGGTGTTCATTATATTTGTGGACGAAACTTTTAGAGTACATTGTCAATGAGACACTATAATTTGGCAAAGCATGATGTTCAGATTCTATTCCATCAATCAGATTATTGCCTACCAATTGAGGGCTGTGTTTCTGAAACTAGAATGTGAGTATCAAATATGTAGTATTGCTTTACTGGGGTTCTAGTATTAATCATGCGTGGAAATATGTATTGCTTATTTAGTTCCAGAAAACCTGCTTTGGAATCTCAAACTTTGCGATGTACAAGGTCTTGGTTCTTGGTTCCTTTTAGTCCTTGCTAAGCATTATCCTACAGGTACATTGTGCAGGGGAAATGGTAAGTTAGCAGTGGAAGCTTTGCATTGTTGTTGGGTGAAAAATAAGACATCTCATCTGGGGTTGGTCTGGCCATCTATAAGATCCTATCTTGATCAGGGTCCATACTTAATATGACCATTACTGCTGTATGGGAGTATGCATTTGCTAAGTTTTTGAAGCCTTATCCGTTTCTTTTTCAGTTGATTTTGGAACTATTCAATTTGGATGAAATTTTCTTTTGATGCTTGTGCTTCCATGGGTGAATGGTTCGATGTTTGCCAATGGGTTGCCATTTATGCTAGCCAATTCATGCATGCTCCGCGAACATCTCGCATGAATCTCGAGATAGGACATTGTGCTATCTAAAATCTGCCCTTAGAAGAGGTATCCTATCGTGCAAGAGTAGTCACTTGAAAGAATTTTAGGTTTTCTGATGCTGATTTGGTAGATTGTTCGATAGATAAAGCAATCTACTGCTGAATATTGCACCATGGTTGAAGGCAGCACGGTTACATGAAAGAGTAAAAAGCAGAGGATAGTATCTTGCTCGAGTACTGAAGCAGAGCATATAGCAATGGCATTGACAACATGTCGCTATGGTTAAAAACTTAAGGATATAGCCTTTGATTATGATGCTCCTATTGAGATGAGATGCGAGAGCCTACATGGCGTCATTTTTGTTTCTATTTTTTTATAAATTTTATATAAATGAAGATAAAAAATATGTTAGATGTTATTTTGAAAGTTATTTTAATTATTTAAAAATAAAAACTTCTTTACTTTTAATATTTTTAAAAGTAAGAAATTTATATTTTTTATTATTACCGCTAACATCACCTTCATCACCGTCACCACTGCTGTTATCACCATCCTTGCTACCCTCATCACCTTCATCCTACAATTACCACTATTATTGTGTCTCTACCATATTGTTGAGGCACGCTGCACGCACTATCTCTATTTTAATCATTGTTGCCTGTGTTATATAGTATGGCACCTGTGCTTCCAGCATCGTTGTCACTGTCTTCACCACTTCTTTACTTTCATTATCATTGTATTTATCACATTATTGGTACCTCCTTCAAGTTGCTGCTATCATCATTCTCATCGCCGTTTGTATTTATATTTTAAAACTAATTGGCAACACAAAATATATTTATATTTTTTTAATTTAAAAAATAAAAATAAAATATATTTTTTATTTTGAAAATATAAAAAAATTAAAGTCTCAAGAACCTGCAGCGAATCGGTTGACGGATTAGATTTTCTTTATTTTGTACGTGTCTTGACCACGTAAGCGCTTCTCCTCGCGGCTCGCACTTTTCAGACACTAATTAGCTGGCTGGACCTATACTAATGCTATATTATCGCGGCCTTGTGTGCAAGTTCTTAGAGTTTTCAACGCGGATTGGCCAACGCCCTTCCTTCCTTGCCCTCAGCGTCCACCAACTCGCCAGGTGGCGGCCAGGTTCTCCCTCTCTCGTTCTCGCCGGATCGGCCATATTTACTTCTCATTTTCTCATTTCTCGCTCTGGTTTATTTTTCTGGGACAAATCGCAGGGTCGGGAGAGGGAGAGAGAAGGAGATAAGAGCGAAGATGGCGAATTGGGAACTCAAGCACTGCTGCGATCACGATCAGGTCGTCTTCATCGCAACCGTCGGCGTCTTCACCGTCGTCATCCTCGCCGTATGTCTCTCTTCGATCTCACCACCTCCTCTCTCTCTCTCTCTCTCTTCAATATCCCAATCTCCCTTTCAACTTTTCTTCTCTTCTTTCCTCCCTCTGGGCGAGATACCGAGACCCCCTTTACCTGGTTTCCGACTAAAAAAAGCCTAAAGGGCACTGCTGAAGTCTATTCAACCCAACTTTTTACTAAAGTTCGTCCATTTTCTACATTGGAGGCCTATAAAGGCTTGTAGATTTTTAGATACAAGTCCCAATTCAGTGGACGATGCCAATAGGTTGCAGCAATGTCTCCCCTTTGATTGAATCTAGCTTTTGCCTTGGCATCTTCCGCCGTGCTGTTTGAAGTGACGCCTGCTTATTCTAATATTGCGGTGTTGTTTCGTGCATCATCTGTCGTGAACTACTCGTAGTTGTGGAGGACGATCTTGCTGACCCCTTTCAAGCTTATCACCGTATTTCTCCACGAGACCAGCCATGCTCTTGCGTGCAAACTGACATGCGGACAGGTATGAATATGAAGTCAAAATGCACTGTACGAATTCCAACAGAGCATATCTAATGCACAGATATGTAATCCCCTCAGTTTGTATCAGTTTGATGTGATCTTGAATGAGTATCGTGATTGTTTTGCTTTAGAATTCTTTTTTGCAGGTGCATGTGAGATTCAGATGTCCTCATTTATTTCTATCTTAAACATGCTCTGGATCTCACCATGTTAGAGCAATCTTGGACGCATTGTATCGTGTTTCACTTAATTCAAGCAATTCTTTGTCTTGCTTGTTTTGGTAGAATATCGAGCCCAGCGAACATAACCTAATAGTGGCATAAAATAGTTTGCCTCCATAAAGTAATCCTGAATTCTGAATATCTAACCGGTATTGCTAAGTGCAAAGTGTTTTTTTAATCAACTCTTTTACTGAATATGTATCGTAGCATTCTTCTTGATTATTGTCATAAAAGATTTTCTAGAAATTCATAGTGCTTGTGTGCTTTCAAGACACGCTACCAAACTTCTGGATCTAACGATCATCGTGTGTTAGATTTTCCCTCCCTCAGTGAAGTGAATCTGTAGTGTTGTGAATAATGATGAACGGAAAAGGAGAAAATCCATTAGCTAGATAAGGGGCGGATGTAGCCAAGTGGATCAAGGCAGTGGATTGTGAATCCACCATGCACGGGTTCAATTTCCGTCATTCGTCCATCACATTATTACAAATTCCAAAAAAAAAAAAATCGATTTTCAATATTCCTATTTATGGCGACGAAGAATAAAACTATCACTATATTTTTTTCCTTTTCCTACTTCTTCTTCCAAGCACATGATAACCCCAAGGTATTCATGGAACTGCTATTATACATGCATTTACGCATTCTAATATCAATATGTGGTGTTTCGATCAAATGCTAACCCATGCCCTGCTTATCATTTTACATATCATGATGCCTTTTTGGACATTCCAGCAGCCTATTCATAGTTTTCATCTTTGATGCAGGTGGAGGGTATGCAGGTTCATGCCAATGAGGGTGGGGTCACACAAACCCGTGGTGGCATCTACTGGATAATTTTGCCTGCTGGGTGTAATGCATTTTTCCTTCTCTAATTGTTTACTATTTCTGGTCTCAATGTGCAATATTCCATGATACAAAGCTGTGAAAATCCAGTTGTCAGAACTTCTTACGTATATCATTATTGATTCTTAATGGCCCTTGTAATAAAATGTTCTGCTCTTTTACAATCCAGATCTAGGGTCATCATTTTGGGGAATGGTTTTCATACTTGCATCTACAAACCTTCTCACTACAAGAATTGCAGCTGGTTGCTTTATAGTTGCGCTTCTCGTTGTCCTCTTTGTCGCTGAAAATGTAAGCAGTTGATCTAATTAAAATTAATTGTATATTAGCTTCCTTTTTTCTTTCCCTCCTCAGCCACTTCTTTATCAAAAATCTTGGATGGAAAGGTAATATGTTATGTTTCTTTTCCCCCTCAACATTCCTCTTCTGTCTGTATCTCTGATAATATAATTGTGGATCATGCAGTGGACTCTTCGAGGACTGTGCATAGGTAGGCATAAATGATCATTTTACTTTGATCAAAATTCATAACCTGGCATTCGAGATATGCACAAAATTAACATATAATCATGTGACCGTCTAGGCTTCATCATATTACTTGCCATTGTTTGGGTTTTACAAGAAATTACAAAGGTCCGCATTCTTCGCTATGTCATTTTGTTCATAGGTGCGAACCTATATACCTGCACAATTTCTTTTGTTTATGATTATTCATTGCGCATTACTTGTAGCATATCTTGGAGAAATTACATGTGCTTCTTTGCAAACTGCAGGTGTAATGAACAGCTTATTTTCAGTTTATGGTAAGCATGCTTATTACCTAGATTTATTCAACAAAATAGTTATGGAAAAACCAGCTGTTCCTTACCAATAAGTTGGATAAGATCTCTGGAATTTGCCAAAATCAATGCCATAAGAATCATTTCCTGTTACAGATATCTATGATGATTTGATATCCCGAAGAGTCCACTCAAGTGATGCTGAGAAATTTGCTGAGATTTGCCCTTGCCCTTGTAATGGTGTTGCATGGGGGGTTATTTGGTGAGATTCTGTCTCTAAAATACAATTTATTTGTGAAATGACTTCTCTGGTTACATACATGAAGGAAGCTTTCATTGTATCATGTACTATATCTATAGCTCTACTAAATAAAACACTGTTGATTTTGCTTGCAGGGGTCTGATATCATTTGCGTTTCTCTGCGGATCCATTTACCTTGGTCTTGTTATTTTATCCTGAGGTATTAATTACTTTATATTTTTATTGGTTTTAATAATAATTCATTTTGTTATGATCTTAGCTTTAGCAGTCTGCGTCATGTGTAAAGGAATAATGAGAACCTGATTAGGAGCTTATGTTATCAAGTTCTCTTGATATATGTGTTTTAGATCTTCCAAGGGAGGTGAATGACTGATATAATGCTAGTTTGCCTAGTTTTTATCTGTGTCATGTTAGCAGTTATGGTTTCACAAACCTTGTGAAGAAAAGAAAGGGGATATAACTCTGTTTAAGAGATAGTTAAGTTCTACAAAGGAAAGAAAGACAGAATTTTCTTCACTGGATGTCAACAAACCAGAAAATGAAGATATTACATATTAATTTTAGTTGGAATCCGTAAGAACATCTCGAATACAACCTTAAATATCAAAGAAGATTTCAGTCTCTTTTTCTGCTTAACTTCCAAGAATTTTGAGAATGCAATTGTTTCTTGCTTCAGCAATAAGATTAACAGAGAAAATAGAGTAAATACTTTTGGTATCCTTTTTGCCAACAACTTACAGTTTACTACTGTTCCTGGCTCCCCCAGGAAGATGGAAAAACAACCAATGAGCATCAATCAATCACAGAATAGAAGGATGAAATAGAATGCAATTGAGTTGGAAAAAACAAAACCTAGTCGATTAATATGTTTCCCATAATGGAAACAAATTTAATATACCAAGTCCATAATCTTTTCTGACTTCTCCTACTGTTCTAAATTTTGATTATGCATTGACAGAACATTAAACTGTAACATAGCACTAATATGTTTCCCGTAATGGAAACAAATCTAATATGCCAAGTCCATAGTCTTCTCTGACTTCTCCTACTGTTCTAAATTTTGATTATGGACTGTCAGAACATTAAGCAGGAACATATGACTATCTTTGAAGCAGTGACTTTAAAATTTAACTAACAAGCATTGATAAGTATAGAAGGAAAAGGATAGAAAAGAATCTTTGGAAAATGGAGTGTCACAGATGCTAAACTATGCACAGAACCTACTTGATTAATATGTTTACCTTAAATGGGAAACAAACATCTAACATGTCCAGTCCATAGGCTTACAGGACTTCTCTTTTCGTTCTAATTTTTCATTGTGTACTTATGGTGCATTAAACGTGAAGATGGCAGTAAAAAATCAATGCGAGTATCTTAAGTAGTGATTTAGAAATTTACTGGTGGACATCTTTAAGGCTGGAACATTATGTATTTAGAAACAAAATCTGATCATGTTCTAAAATTTTCTTATAGTATATAAATTATGTTTTGTATCAGTATATTTTTTTGTATTTTAAGTGCTTGATTTTTTGTATGCGTACTTTTTAACTTTCCCTTACCATAATTGCATGTTAGAGGTGAAAGTTATAGCTCAATGTAATTGAATTATTAGGGTTTCACCCATTGTAGGAGATTATTGTATGCTGGCAATTTTCCAACACTTGTTCAAATTACATGTTATCGGTTATCAAAGGAATCCCGAGCTGTCAAAAACTAGCTTTCGAAATTTATTGTGCATGAGTGAGCCACTCATTGTTCATTGCTTTAATTGGATTTCACTGATGTAATCCCACCAACCAATTTAGTTGGGGCCTAGAGTCTTGGGGATTATTGCTCATTGGCAGCATGAATTGCTCAAATTGGTCGAACCAATTGGTTTTCTTCCTTGTTTGAAGGAGTTCAATCTTACCCCCTGGCTTCACTATCAGCTGGATTGAGTGGCACTTTTGTAATCAGAATGGCGAAACTGGAAGCCCTTATAGTTACCTCTTTGGTTCCAACCTTTTATTTGGCAAGGATTTTCAGGGAAGGATCATATCTACTGTACTAGCCTCATATCATACTGCCAGGCTTGTTATCTAATGTTTTGAACAGCCATGTTACTGAGTTACTGACAAGCCCAGGTATCATCACATTCCACTAAAATTGACCTAATTTCCCTCTCATTTTGTCATCTTCACGAATCCATTTTGGAGAATCTCATTGGTCTAATTAATCTTCTGTTATTACCTCTAGGAGGACATATCTGGTGTTATCATGCAGGTTTGAACCCATATGGGCACTTATTGTCTTTTGTCTTGTTCTGGAGTCATGCTATTTTTGCACCATCTAATAGCATGATCTGCTACCTGAACCTCCTTTCCCCCTTGATTCTGAGGTCTTTCCATCATCTACAGGCCCTCTATTGCTCTCTACTTTTTATTCATCTCAGGTGCGACAATCACCACAACATGGGCTCACTGAAATATGTTTTTAACCATTAAGCAAAGAAAAAAAAGAGTTTCTTTTTACCTTCTTTTATGTACTCAGTCCTTTTTTATTTCCTTCGGCCTTGATATGCTCCTTGCTCTCATTTTCAGCCCTTTGAGTTCTCTAGGTACATTGTTCGGTATGTGCCAGAGTAACTCCTGTTTGTGCCAAAGTAATTCTCAGCCCAGATGCCATTTTTTTATTTCTTCAGTTTCTTGATCCTCTGCCACCTGTCACACTCTGGTGGTTGAATTTGCTCCGTGCCATCTAGGGTTGTAAGCAGTATGTAAAAGCTGGACAGCAAACTTATTAAGTCAGGCTTGAAATCTTTATGCAAGGCATGAGTTTGGTTGGTTTTGAAATAATAACTAGCGTATGCATTTAATATGTATTTTTCATGTTATGTTATGTCACATATATGTATTGACATATTACTGTTTTTGGTATACTTTATGCCATTACCTTCAAATCCTTTTCCTAATATGCTAGTGCTACTGTTATACTATGTGTTGTGTTTGTAATCTAGTATTACCTCTTGGGTTACTTATCATACCTCAACTAATTGAAATATTACACTCCAAAGTTTTTTTTTTTTTTTTTTTTAAGTCAAAAGAAGGCAAGAGAAGAATAGTAAATAATAGCAACCTTGTAAGTGTGCATTTACTCTGAATTTGAAATATCCATCATTCTAAGGATCATTAGGGCTGAGAATTAACTTAGAAACTCAAAATGTTGAAGGATGCTATAAAACTGTGCATGTGGTCCATCTAATCGAAGGATTAAAAGCCAGAGTCAGATCACTTCTATAAATTGATGTTATAGAGTTTAAAAAATGCACTTGTTGGATTTGAATGCGAATTTGGATTTTGTATTCCTTGTCAATGTTGGGCTTGTACCTCGCATGTGCCTGACCTCAAATTCATCTGTGTATGTGACTCATTAAAGAGATGTTGCCTGTTCTAGAGGATCGATTCGTTTTTGTGCTTGGTCATTATTTCAAGGAACATGACTTGTGACTTATTATAGCTTGTCATCTCAGATTATAAGACATCTCTGCATGATCAGATGTAACATATTGTGTTTGGTTGTTGTGCAATATCAAACACACCATGGCAAAAAGGAAACTGCCTTTTCTATAGGATCATTTTTAAAGTTTTTCTGACAATTGTAAGTTCTTTCCTATGGATTAAACTATGTGCTTGATGAAACGGGCAGCAATATTGTCATTCTTCAGTCAACTGGTATATTGCTGATATCTGCTACCTAAATTAGTTGTCATGCTGCTTCTTTGTGACATGTCATACCGATGCACTGTGAACAGCACTATTGTAATATTTTTTCCCCTATCCTTCAATGTTCTAAACCATTCTTCACACAACATTGAAGACATGAACGCTTTATACTGATTGCATCTGCTTGTTCCTATAAGAGCTGTCAAACTGATTCGTCATTGTATGTTAGTCAATGCTATAAGCTTTGGTTGTTCTGATCCTTTTTGTCTAACTTGTTCTCAGGCTTCAATTTTGCATGGATTCTTGCCTCTCTTGATAGGATGGAGTGCACAATTTTTCAAGAGGTTCCTGTTCTGATCCATTCTTGATTGGATCGGGCTTACAATTGTTCCTCCTGGGTCCATTATGGAGTGATGAATGGCCATAGCTGATACATGTTTTTGTTCATTATTCTTTTATGACGCTACTGGCTCTCATCTGACCTTCCAACAATCATGGGTCTCGAACACATAGCTGATCATTCTTTGCTATTGAAGAAGTTTTGTGTTTCTGATTTGTTAGAGGTTTTTAATCAAGTGTTCCTGCAACGAATTAATTTATTTCCAAGTCAGAATGCTCCATCGCTGTGGATACCAATATTAAGCAAATGATATGCCTGGAAAATGGAAAATCATGTCTTTTATAGCTATTTGCAGCATTTGTTTGTAGCGGAATCTAATTCATTCGACAATGGATATCCAAAGATCATGCTATTAGTGATGATGGCTAACTGTCGAATCATACCATCTTGATGGTGGATTGGAGCATTTACCCTGATGAGCAGCTCGCACCCCCTCATCTCGGTTGCACCAATACTTACATCCTTGATACAGTTAACATCTGCTATTCAGATGCTTTATCTGGCCAAGGGATCCTCCCATGCCTGCTATTTTTTCTGTTTTTGCTCTACCAGAATTCTCACATTAAAGTGCCCTCTGCTTGAAATTTGATATGAATTATTCTCTCAACACCAGTTCAATGGCAGCAAAAAAACTGCATCACTACTCATTTCATGGTACTTCTCTGTTTATTATACAATCTATACAAATATCTTGTACATTTTTTCAGATACAACATTGCACCAGATGCGATCTAACTTCCTATAATGTTGGCCATTTGTCTGTCTAGGATTGTGGAACACTTCACTGTGGCCGACATCGTTGAGCTCTATTTGCATGTATCTTGGCATCAGAGTGATGAATGGAAGAGCATGCTCATCTCAACCATGCATTCCCCTATTCATGTAAAGGTCCCTGCTACATGGCTACAAGCAAAGTTGTGTGAGGGACATGAAGATGTCCCATGGTGGCCGGAGGATTACTACTTATTCTTGTAAGGCTCGTCTCAAAGGCTGCTGTCCCTTTCCCTGTTACACTTGATTGATTTGAGGTGGGACCATGAAAGGCTTCATTTGCATACCTGACATCTCTTCATGTCATTCCGAGAAAAAAGGGACAGTGGATCCCACGCCTTTGCATGCACCATTGGCCATAAGCTACAGTGTATACAAGAATTGATCATGACGAGATGTAGCCAGGAGAGGGTTTTAATACTTGGATTTCTCAAGAGGATCTTTGCCGAGGATCATTAGAAGTTAAATTTGATACGGAGGAAGTCGTGCTAGCTTTCTGTGGAGGCTGAAGATGAGGAGAGTAAGTGTATGTGGGGATGAACATCCTTTTTTTTTTTTCTTTTTTTCTTTTTTTTTTTATGAGCCGTTGTTTGACACGAAGCGAGCATGAGTGTACCCCGAGTAATCCAAAATAAGTATCTGCCATAGCGCAGGCGGGACCACCTCAATACCATCCCAGAGGAAGCCTTCCGAGTGGTGCGTAGTGTAGGATACAACCTGAAAAATGCGCGTGGCTCTGAAGGCAGCAAGCTCCCTCTATCCCATATATATTCTGATGCAACAGGTGTAAATTTTCAGTGTTGTGCTTTTTCTATATCCAGTCAATCACTATGGCCAAGACGCCCTCTAAGTGAATGTAGTATGCTTCCACCGCATGCTTAGCAAAGGTGAGGCCCTCCCATACTACTCTAAGCTGTACTCTGAGGACTGACTCTATGAACATAAGTTTTTGAACATCACATTGCAGCTCCACCAATAAAACCTCTCCATCCATCTCTTTGAGGTGTTCGTTTGACCAGGTAAATTTCTTATTTCATAGGTGGTGGAAATCATGGGGTGTGAACATGCAAGAGGAGTGGGATTGTCATGCTCATGATGTTGCCCACCATTCCTGCTCGTAATCCTTCAAACCTATGGTCATGTAAAAGCCACAGAATTGAATCCTATGAGAGTAGACAGCTAGCACCGCTATTATTGTGAGATGGTCACCTCTTTTGAAACTAAGAGGAGTTGTTCATGAATGGAGAAAGAAAATATATGAGACACGTTTGGTTCACAGAAAGAGAATGGGAGAAAGTGCGGTCAATCTAAAAATTATAAAGTGGCTTATTTAGTTGGAGTTTTTTTTTAAAAAAAAAGACAGGAAAATAGATGCCTTATGGGTATAAATTTTCCATTTTCTATAGAAAATGGAAATCCATATGGTTTTCATATGTTGGAAATTAAGATCAAATTTTCCCAAAAATATTTCTAATTCTAACTGTTTATATTTTTTTCCTCTTTATAATTAATTTATTAAGAGTATAAAGAATATTTTATATATTTTTTATCAAAAAATATATACTCAACCAAATACAAGTTATTTCGAGAAATATATTTAGAAGCTACTTTTTCATGGTCAGCCAAATATACCAAAATCACAGTCCGAGGTATAATATACTCAAGCATCAATTTTTTAGAAAATTCATTCGAGTAAAGATTATTCTTTGCATTGCACACGTTATTGGAGCGTTTTTATGAATCAGCACGATGGTTGAACTCAAATGCGACTAGGCGGTGGGCCCTGCTAGTGGCAGGTCCTTATGCCCACTTGTGGTCTCTTCTCCTTCAATAATTTCTCCGTTAAATATTCTTGGCTGTTCCATCGCTGCCAAACGTTGGGATTCATGGACCCATGGTGAGTCATGGATGATGGGAAGATGAAGTTGATTTGCTTGATACCAAAATTATTCTCAATGTCTTGTTCTCACAAAACTTTGCACGCAAGTTGTCACTACTGCATGGAATTTAACTTCTAGAAGCATACATAAAATAGTAGCAGTGAGCATGCAAGACACCAAAAATTTCAACGCATACACATGTGGTGTCCCAGTTTGCAACATACGACACTTCCATGTGGCATTAATCTGTCAATATATAATGGTACACTTAATTGTAGAGCTATTAGAGAAGGTATAACAAATCCAAAGTTCCATCCAGCTCGTCATCTTGAGCACCATTTTGTATAATAGCACTGCCAATGAAACGGTACAAGAAGATGGTGACGGAGTGAATTTGTAACGTCGGGCACCGGGGCGATGACCAGCCCATACTCAGGGACATTCAGAGATTAATGTCAAATTATTGCTCGATTGAGGTTGCTCATGTATCCCGAAAGATGAACAGAGCTGCAGACTGGGCCGCTTCCTTTACTGCTCATCATTCAGAAAAGATTTTATGGACTGAGATTGATTTTGTTTTCTTACCTTTATGTCATTTTATTTCTCTTGATGCTAAGGACAGTATTTATGCCAGACTGACGTGAGCTACCGTTGTACCAATATATATATATATATATATATAATGGTACACATGCGATGTAACTTGACCAATGATAGCCTTCATGAGGTCAATAGAACTTTGGCATCTACTCGTGCCTAATTATCTTCCAATTTTCAACAAAGTTGTTATCTTGCCACAGGTTGCGAGCGGGCCCAAAGATACAAGAAAAATGGTCATTGAAAGGTCAAGGTGGTGGAGAACGAGTGGATCAATGAAGTGGCAAACTATCCAATTATTTTGCTGCAAGATTCTTGATGGCTCACGTGTTGACTTGGCGTAGAAACATTTCGTGGAAACACAACGCGCAGACTGCTTTCATGGATGGGCTCGGTGCAAAGTGGGTTGGGTGAAATCCCAACACGGCAAGGACAGACGTGACTTGATTAGATCTTAGGTTGGACCTTCAACCAATAATTAGGTTTATTGCCAGTATGGGTTGGATTAGATTTTTTTCCTGCACCTAGATTCGACTCGAACTCCTAAAATTCTGAAATTTCGTGCTTAGCCCAAATAGAAAGGAAATTATATCCTATACAGCAAGCACCAAGTAGCCATGCACGCTACTCCTTCTTGCAAATCTTATTGATGCAGCACAACTGCACAGAAAGAGAAGGAAAAAGAACAAAAATAAGAGGGAGGCTAGAATTTTTTCATTCAATCATCCATTGCCTTATACATCAGAGGGGTGGTTTTTATATAGACCTTGCATCTTGACCAAATCAAGTAATTAATTGACCAAATTAATCAATTAACACTAACTAAATTTGGACATTTACATCAATTAATCCCTTAACAAAATTGGTCCACTAAATTGATCCAACTACGTAAAACCAATTGACTAGTCTAATAACAAAATAACTGACCAAATTGATTTGATTAAGACAAAAAGCAAATAATATAATAAAAGAAAATGACTCGGATATAAATGGACCCAGTCTGGGTCTGACTCAATCCGAGGGCTTAGAATCATTTGAATGAAAGGCTCTGTTGTCCCCATCACTTATTCATCAAATGCTCATGTCGGTATACCGCTAAAAAACAAGCACCTGCACTCCTGCTTTTATATCTAGATGGGTCATTAGTGGCTGGAGCTAGATTTGGTGTTGGCATAAATAGAGACAAGAGGAGACAACCATGACAACTACTTGCCGGCATTTTCTGTAATAAATTTTGATGGCCTTAGATTCCACAAAAACGGTCTTGAGTTTGGCCAACCTAAGCTAGGTCCGCCTAATAAAGAGATCAGCTTTACCAAACATAGATAGACTTTCAGTTCAAAAGTGCCGGACTTGCTTGAATGAAAGGCTTGTCCTCTAAGGAGACCAAAAGGAGTCGAATCGATAGAGATGTTTTGATGTAGATGAATTCAAAAGACAAGGCTAAATTGTTTAATGTTTACGCAGTTGATGATTAAAGAATTTGTTTGGTTACAGTATAAGTCACATTGGATAAAAATTTGGTAAAGTTGTCTGAAACAAATTATTATTTTCGATCAAATGCTCCAAATCTTGTGAGTTGACCTACAACCATGCTAATAAATCAATCTACTAGCGGCGACGACACCAAAAAAAAATGCGATGACAAGTAAGGTCGCCTAAATGACATGGCGTATCACATTTTCAAGAGAGATTTCAATTGTAAGACAAACTATTTTTCTTTGATTATATGGTTTTGATTATATAGGTGTCATTGCAATGGTAGGAATTAGATGGTTCAAGTGGTAGCCAAGTCTTCGCTTTGAGCTATCAGTTTACTCTATTATATAGGTGTCATTGCTTCTTGTGTGGATACTCTATTATATAGTATCTTCATGGTTGGAGGTTCCATTATAATTAGTATGTGACTTATAATGTCATTGATTGGAAAACTTGATTTCGTGAATTAGGGATTACCTATTGCTTGCAACTCCAATCAATGTCTCATAGGAGTGCAACAGTCACTTTGAGAGCTACCAATGAATAAAGAATTAATTGTTAAGCATTTTTGAAAGCTTGATCAATCTGGACTACCAATGAATTGGAGAACTTGCACTCGTTTTAGTATATTGGGATTAGTGAGGTTTCAAAATTGTACTTCTTTGGCTATGGCTGGTGATCAAAATTTAGATCTACCCATGAATATAGAAGATTCTCTCTTAATCATTTGGTCATCGGGTGGGATCGTTATACTTTGATGCAAGATTACATCACCTAAATTATTTTAATTGATGGGTTTGGAACATTTCTTTCATCAATTTACTTGTCATTAATCACCAAGCAATTTCCATTATAATCTCTCTATGTAATCGAGCAATAGGTGATTGAATAATTAGGAGGGATAAGATCATCTCTATAATATTAAAAATAAGGCTTCAAAATTTATAACTATTTTGTGTATTATTGTTTATCTTAAAAATATCCTTCGACTTTTCTCTATATAATTTATAGAATCCCGACAATATTAAAGTAAGAGAAAAGTGAAAATACCAACCACAACAAATAAAAAAGAACGGGATAAAATATTCTCTTTTTAGCAAGGCCATATGAGAAATTTTTTTTCTCTTTGCTATTTTCTCGACCCCATTATATGAAAATAAATAAATAATAAACAACAAATAAGAAAATCATGCCAAAAATAAATTTATTTATAATATTTGTCAGAGTAGAAAAATTACAAAATACAAAAAAAATAGAAAAATAGAAAAAATATATGCTATTATTTTCATAATATATATATATGTACTATGATTTAATGTGTTACATTATTTCTCCTCTATCATGCATTATATGCTTTGATGCCATTTCTCTTTTTTATTCCCTGAAAAAGGCTCATCTAGTGATTAAACCGGGATTTCACTGCTAAGCTTATGACCACCTATCAATTGATGGTTACAAATTCATGATCATCAGATGATTTTTGAGCCTCATAGCCACTGCAGCAAATTGATGGCTTTCAACAGTGAAAATTAAATGCAGTGGAACATGGAGGAGGTCTCCAAGCTAGTTTCCAGCACTATACACATATTTTTTTTGGCTAAGGCGGACGCCTCACAGTACACGAGTACGGACACACCTAACAAAGTCTGAAAACAAAAAAATTTTGCAGAGAGCCCTGAGCAGCTCTCCATCCTGCATTTATAGAGTGCCTTCTAAATGACTAACCGCATAAGAGGTCCTCCAATCTGCAGCTCTATTGACCTTTCTATAAATATGTTTCGTTAAGAAGGTCTCTCTTTTCTGCCTATGACCCAAATATCTCGGAGTAGAAAATGGTCCCATCCTGATATTTTTGGACCCTTCTGAGTCCATCTTATAATAATAGCCGAGTCCCCAGTTTCCAGCCATATTGTGTATGGGAACAGAACTCTCCCTCGCCTTATTGACTTTGTTTGGCTCTGCGAAGGCCGCCAACAAGAAGTTGATACAATTACCTCCGTATAAGGTGGTGGAGACAATATAATACGTGGCCCGTGATTCTTGTTGCTTTGAAAATTTTAGTTGCAGTTACGGAGGAATTCTCTGTTCTTGCCTCTGTCCTTTTCTGGAACTACGGGGTCAGGTTCGGTTCATGTCGGAATATATATGTAGATGGCTTGGTATTGTTTTTTATTTATCATATAATTAAGTCAATGTTTGGTGACACTATAATTAATTAGCAATATGTACATAAGTAATAGCAATAGAAGTGACAAATGAAGCACCCATTTAGAATGTTTCTGCCGTACCAAAACTAATAATGTTTTTTTCAAGTGATATTTTAACTAGCTCTTCTCTTTTCTCACCGAGCTATTTTATCTCGACATCTCTATCACCTTCCAAATCACAAAGAGGTAGAGCGAGTGCCTTTCAGTTAGGAGTATGCAAAAAATCAGCCAAATCACAAACCTAACTCAAACTGATCTCTTTGATCGATTTATATTCTTTTTTTCTAAATTTGATTTAATTTCAATTTGAAAAAGTTTTGAACCGAAAAAAATTAGGATCAATTTTGAGTGTAGTTTTCAAAAAACCGATTCAAGTCATTTCAATCTGATTATTTTAATTTTTTAATTTGTTATATATTTTATATATAAAAAATATCTACTAAGCTGGAGAAGCTAGCTTCCAAGTTATACCAAAAAAAAAAAATGGAAATCGGCTCAAGGTTATTACTGCTCACCGTTTTGGGAGGTGAGGAAAAGAAAGACGCACACAAAAAAAAGAGCACAGTTGACATCGCCTCGTCCGTGAGTTCCATCCTTTGTCTTCTTCTACTTCTCGATGCCTACTTTTTTTACCCCAAATTACCAGAACACCCTCGCCACCAACGCCGAATTCAACCCAGGCCCCAGCTCTTCCCTCCTCGCACGCGACTCGCGTGAACCCCGTACCATTCGTCCGTATCTCCATTCTCTGTGCAGACACCCCGTTGAGGCAAAACGGACGGCAGATCCGTCGTCCGCATAGGCATTTTCGTACACGTGCGTGCAGGATAGGATGGCACTCACGGATGGATCGAGATGCCGCGCTTCGCGCCCTGGCTTGTGTCGGAAGACTCGGGAGAGGGCCGGGCGTTTAAAATTTCAAATTATTAATTATTAAAACGGTAACAAAAGGAAGCGGAAGAGATCGCGTTTGCAGTTTTGCTCCCCGGCTCCTGCTACTGCTACGGATCACTGTTTCTTCCTTCCTCATTTAATGCTTTCTTGTTCTCTCGAAGCCCCAAAAATTTTTCCCTCCCTCCTTCGCCTCTCTCTCTCTCTCTCTCTCTCTCTCTCTCTACATATCGATTATCAAGATCGGATCGTTTCCGGTAGCCGGAGCTCGGAGCTCGGAGCTCGGTCTCCAGGGTTTCCAGGCGCCGATCTCGACGCTGTCTCTCGTTCCTCAGCTGAGGCGTTCGTTTTCTTGAGCGACTCCGGGAAGATCTTTTCCTTGGACGGGAGGAATGTATCGGAGCAGCAGATCGCGAGGCAGGGAGAAGCCCCAACGGGCCGGTGGCGCGGCAGGGGCCAGGGCGATCGCCGCCTCCGATCGCCATCCGGTCTCCGGTGACCGCGGAGGTCCATGCTTTCTTCCGCTTTTACGATTCTAGCTGTTGTTGTTGCCGGTTCTTTTTTTAAAAAAAAAAATTAATTTAAAGAAGCTGTCGGTGAGGGATTCGTGTGTAGAATTCTAGGGTTCCGTGATGAGATTTTTTTAAAATGTTCTTTATTTTGAGTAATTTCGTGAAATTTCTTGTATCGTCTTTTTCCTTAAACAAAAAAAAAAAGAAAAAAAGAAAAATTGGATAGTGTTAAATTTGCGATCTTGCAGTTGTATCGTGAGACTTGGTATTTCGCTGATTGAGTTAAATATCTTGACTCTCTTAAGTTGTGAGGTGGTTTCTGGCCAGATCTGTCCAAATGGTTCTTTTCTAATACATAGGCTGGGAGGATTGTATTACTTTTCTTCATCCGAGGCAAATTAAAGAAATAACAAGTTATAAATAATGAAGGTGCATGGCTAGCTTTAGGATGCTCCATGTGACTGTTATTGTAATTGCCATAATAGCTTGGCAATTTTGCTCTTACCGTCATTCTGTTATACAAAGCGAAATTATATTGATTGCGTCCTGTGGAGTTTGCCAGTGTGGCCTGTCCTTCTAATAGCTTTAATTATGATATTAACAGTGGGGATTGATGTCTGTCCAAATATATAGTATCAGCGCTGATGGTGTGCAGTTGTAGAACTCGAATTCATCCAAAATATTAGGTGGGAAAACGAATAATATGAAGCTGACAAGGCTGCTCTTGTTCATCATGTGAACAAGTATGATTTTTGAAGGAACTATAGGGATTCTTTTATGATCACAGATGCAGACAAATTATGACAGTCAAAGTTAAAAAGCAAAATGGGCTTGTTCTTTTGTCAAAGAATTTTATGCATAGTGGTTACTTATTCAACCATTTTTATGCACACTGTTGCTGGTTGTTTAGATTGCTTATTTGTTTTGCAGATCTTGACCTAATTAATAACACTTTAAATGTCTATGGTTTTCTGAACCTTAACTTCATCTCACTGACCTGTCTGGAATATGAAGAATAAAAGTTTCTAATTGTATATCAAGGGGCAAAATGCTTATATATTTTCTTCTACCAAAATCCAACTAGAGATAGCTTTGCATCGAGGAAGATTGCTCGCTCTTTCATATTTCTCCATCCATTTGAATTTTCAATTAGTGGTTCTTGACTTCTATATTTGCGTGGATAAAAATTTCATACATTGAATGTTCTTATTATGCTAGTTTTGCACAGTGCTGTTGTCTGTGAATGACAACACTGACATATGCTGGTACCTATATTTTCTTGTGAAGAAGTGCTGCTGTTTGATGAATCCTAATAGTGAGAAGGTCTTGTTTCAGGAAAATTTCAATTTAAAAAACAAACAAGTGCCTCAAAGTTAGCATTGGATTCCTCCTGTCGCAGTGGCTCTTCAATAGAAGAAAATTCTGTAAGTGCTTTCCCCACCTTAAGCTTTTCTGACATAGATACCTGACGCAAGGAAGCATCAAGCAAGTCAGTGGTAACAAAACTTTAAGGATTTTTGATAATTTATGATATGCAGAATGATAAAACTTTCAAGTGTCAGGAGAGTGAGTTGATTAGGTGTTTGCTTGATGACATGACAGAGCATGAGTGACATCCATGGAATCAATTATCATTACAAAAGTAATGTGCTGCTCCTATATAATCTGTAACCGGCATCATGATATGTAATTGATGTTTACTATCAAATGTATCTTTTTTCAATCACTTCCCTTTACTGATTGCAAGACAAAATGCTGTGATTTTTTTCTCCAGATTTTCAACGAATGCCCTTGTATGCAACTTAGTTACTAGCACTGATTTATTTACATGTTTTCATCTAGGTTGCCCTTGAATTCAGGCGAAGTTCTTGCAACAAAGACAACAGCACACCTATGAAAATGCTACTAGATGAAGAGATGTCAAAAGAGATAGAGACTAGACATCCATCACCAAGCGTGATTGCAAGATTGATGGGTCTTGATACGCTGCCTCCTCCTCAGATAGTCCACAAACAAAAGAAGAATATGGATGGTTGTTTCCGGACAGCATCATCTGTGGGGTTTCAAGAGAAGTGTGCATGCTCTGAGGACCATTCATGCAGGAATCGCACAGATGAGCACCAAGAATTCAAAGATGTTTTTGAAGTCATGGAGACATCAAAGGTTAAGAGGCACAAGAACCAGCCAGTTCCAAAGCGGATGGTAAGCTCTAATAGAAGTGATGCTGACTTGGACTTGATAAGGCAGAAATTCATGGATGCAAAGCGTCTCTCAACTGATGAAGTGCTTCAGAACTCCAAAGAATTTAACGATGCATTGGAAGTCCTAGACTCGAATAAGGATCTTTTCCTAGAATTTCTTCAAGGACCTGATTCTTTATTTACGAAGCATCTCCATGATCTGAATTGTGCACTGCCTTCTTCTCATGCAAGCCACATCACAATTTTAAGATCTTGTAAAGGTTCTAAATATGAAAGCGGTGAAGTATGCTCTAAATCAGAGAGAAATTCTGACCGGTTCACTTGTATGCAGAAGGAATCCAACAATTCTTTTAGGAAACCTGCGACTAGCCTTATTAGTTGCTCTTCCAAAGATCACAATGATTCACTTCCAAATAAGTTGTCAAAGTCATGTAATGCAGGCAAAACTGAAGCTGGTGATCATCCCACTCGGATTGTTGTTTTGAAACCAAGCCTTGAGAAGGTCCAAAGCATGGCAGAAGTTGTTCCACTAACCCATCAGAATTTTCGGCTGGGTTACAGAAGGCGCAGGGAATATCCATTATCTTGTATTCAGGAGTCATATATGGAAGGAAGATATCAGCAGAGGTTGTCTGATAATGTGGAAATTTTGGGGCATAAAGCAAAGGGCTCAAGAGAAATTGCTAGAGAGGTTACAAAAAATAAGAAGCACAATGTAAGTTGCATTGACAAAAAAGTGTGTGCACCGGGACTGAACATGTATACCGGGAGTGAAAGCTCACATATTTTGTCAGGCATGTCCAAGACCAGCAACTCTGAGTCATTTTACCGAACTTGCGACCACTTCGATGTCTGGAGTAACAATTTCAGCCCCTCATCATCATATTCAACTGAATCATCGGTGAGCAGGGAGGCTAGAAAGCGCCTGTCAGAAAGATGGAAAATGACCCACCAGTTTCAGGAGGTGGGACTTGTTGCTAGAGGTTCAAGCACATTGGGTGAAATGCTTGCTTTGTCTGACAGAGAAAGCACTCTGGATTCATTAGTTGTTCAGAAAGTTCCAGATGAAAGGTTGGCCAGAGATGAGATACTTGGGATGTTGGATTGTCCATTGGGTATTAGCAGTAAAGATGGCTGGAAGGATGGGAGTTCTAGAAACTTAACAAGGTCCAAGTCTCTTCCAGCTTCATCCACTGTTTATGGAAGTCCAAAATTAAGCAACAGAAAGCGAGTTTGTAGAAACAACAATTGTTATATGCTGAAGGATGTACTTAATATGGGCCCTGATGATTCTTCAGATGGTAACTTTTGCAGACCGAGGTCATTAAGCAGGAGCTCTAAGAATCGCAGTAACAAGCCTCAGTTTGATTCTCACGGAGAGGAAAATATGCTGCCTGAACAAGAGATTCATGTGAATTCAGAAGAAATAAGGAATAGTATTCATGTAAGACATCTTGATGAAGAGAAGCCCGTACGACCTGCACACCATGATGATGCTGTTTCTGACAGAAATTATCCGACTGAGAGTTCCATGCTTCTTGGGTGTAGAGATGTAATGCAGATTTCAACAGCTCAAGAAGAGCAGGTGCAGCAACGAATAGCATCTACTGTGCTAGAAAATAATGAAGAATTTTCTGCTCATAGTCAGGATGATATAGTCATAGAGGTATGCTTCTTGCATGAACTGGGACCCTTGAATAGCACTTTCCCTTAGGGTAACAGATGAAAAGAGACATAATCAATTAATATGATTTCGTCTCCTTTCATCTTTCTTTTTTCCTAATTGAATTGTATGCCTCATAGTTGGTTGAATTGCATGCATGTCTGGATTAAAATAAGTGATTTGTATTATCTCGCATAGTTTAATTATGTCTAGTTACCCAGCCATCACTTGATATACATAGATTAGTATAAGTTGACTTCTGTTGCCACATCCAGCATGATGTGTTTTGTCTATGTTTTCAGTCTGGTTGAAGTCACAGAACTCTTGCTTTAGTCCTTCTTAAAGTTTAATTTTCTAATATACAACCCTTTTCTTCCTAATGGTTTCTTGCAGCATCAATTATGATGCCTCTTGCGAGTTCTTCTTTTCTAATGGCTTTTCGATCACTTTTCATAATGAAAATCATGAGTTTCATATCCATTTTTTCTCATCTTACTAGAGATGCATGTTGAACTAATTATTGGTATCCTTCCATCCATCAAAGAATGTTGTTTGGTGTATTAAATTGTACATCTTTCAAGTTATAAAACCTGGTCTTTACCATATCTAGGTTCATACTAAAACTTATCAACAAAATGTACGAGTAATTATTTCCTTTGCGTATCATGTAGTTTCCTTGACTCAGCTGTGGTAGATCTGTACAATGCTTGCAACAAGCTTCTATACACAATAATGGGTTTCTTAATGTTTCAGATGCTTAAGTTTGGTACATCAGAATATTTGTGATTTAAAAGAAAGGGACGTCATTTATCTTCTTCCCTGCAATCTGCATCATTTTTGTTGCTTGCTTAAGTTTTGTCACATCTGAAGAGCACCTTTTGTGTTGTTAAATGTCAAATGTATGTCTTTATACTTCTTGGATTCTCTTGTCAACTTGCTCTAAAGGTATGTATCTCACATCGATATGGTGATTTTCCTTGATGTTGTGGATTCTTGATTACAACAGAAAGGAAAAACCCTTATAGCTAGACCTACATGACTTATACATGAATTTTTGTTAGTACAAGCTTGTCTTATCATGGAATGGAATATTAAATTTATATCACTTGTGTCACAAACAAGAACTGCATGCATGTATATGTCTGACTATAACCATGCTCGTGACCATGTGGACAATTTTGGGCCTAAATAACAGCAAACGTGTTAATCAGTTTTCCATCAACACCAATACCAATATCTGTTGATCTGTACTGCCATTCTGTCACAAAACTTTGTATCTGTATTTGATCTTTAGTCATACCTGTTTATTCTTTCTTTCTGTCTTCTTTTCCAACCCTTGTTCCCTTAGAATTGCTGAGTTATCACTTTTAGGTTCTGTAGTTACAATATTATTGTGATACTCCATTGCCTATTTTATTAATTCTATGTATCCATTTAGCTTTTTATGACAAAGTACTACCTAACTCTTAAAACTAGAATTTGAAAAAGTTATTGCAGTTTGTAATTGTGTTTTTATTTTATTTGATTTTATTACTTAGCCATTTTCTCTTCTTGAGGAACAAATTTTGTGCCTTCAGGGAACATCAACTGACCATCCTCAAGTGGATTCCCTACCCTCTAAGTATGGTGCAATGGAATCAGGGCCACCTGTTAGCTCTAAGGAGTGTGAACAGCCAAGTCCAATCTCTGTTCTAGAGCCTCCATCTGAAGAAGAGACTTCTAGTTCAGGATGCTTTGAGAGAGTCAGTGCAGATCTTAAAGGCAAGTGTAAAATGTAAAATTATTCATTTTCTTACCCTTCTTACAAATATCCCAATCTGCACATTTGTGACTCCATTAAAACATGACATAATTGTTTCAGAGCTTCGAATGCAACTTCGACTTCTTAAGCTGGAGTCAGCAAACACCTATGCAGAGGAACCAGAGGTTCTTATGAGCGATGAGGATACTGCTGCATGCTGTAACTCTCCACTACCAAAAGGATCAATACTTCAAGCATTTAGGGATGATGATGACAGAGACTTCTCGTACCTGCTTGACATGCTTATTGAATCTGTTGTTCATGGAGTTAATCAGGGCAGACTCTCTGATGCATTCTACTCGCCGGATTTTCCTGTAGGTCCAGGTGTTTTTGACAAACTTGAAAAGAAGTACAATGCACTGGCATTGTGGTCGAGATCAGAAAGGAAGCTGTTGTTTGATTTTATAAATTCCATTCTAGTGGATCTGGTTGCCCCATGCATGGATCTGCACCCATGGCTCGTCTCAAATAGGTGTAAGCCCATGTGGGACCGTGAGGTTCTTGTTGAAAGGGTGTGGCGTATGGTGGCCAGAAAACGAAAAGAGATAGCCAGCAATCAGGAGGAGCTTGTCGCGGAACCAAGGTGGTTGGATACAGAAGAAAATGTTGATACAATTGGAAGAGAGTTAGAGAAGATGTTAACTGAAGACCTCCTGGATGAACTGGTTTCTGACTTCATCTTGGGGTAGGACTGCTAAAGCTGTGTTGTTAGAAGTTTTAGATGGCAAGGGAATGGAATCAATGATTTGGTCACCACCCATATAAAATTGAGATGGCTTGACATTCCTTGAAGATTGGAACAAAGACTGGGTTCAGCATATACCTATGTCAGATGTCCTCCATTATACAAGATTTGCAAGGTTGTCACAAACTCTGTGGCATCTCTATCAGTCCATTTGATGAATTCAAACTCTATCCATCATTGGAGGCCGATCTATCTGTCTAGAAGGCTGGTGCAAATCATTACACTAATCATCAAGTGTTGTTTCGCTATTGTAATAGACAACTCATGGGTGAGGTATCATTCCTCCTCCAAATCAGGTTGCCTCTGAGCTTATGTCTATACTTGATTTCCATAATATTGAAAGCTAATTTCTGGTACAGAGTTTTTATCTCATAATAAACTCTTAAATTAAGCGATCCCAACTTATTAAACATACCACTTGTTTTCCAAGCTGCTTCTGTGGACGATGCAACCTCTCAATGATTTAAAACAAAGATTTATGTACGATTGGCTGCCTTATGGAGGGCCCAATCCGTTGATCAATTGTTTCAATTCTATTCTATTAACTGGTCGTATATAGGATATTAGGATGATTTCAGATCGGACTCGAAGGTTTCTGGTATCTTAAATGAACAGGGACATTAAGATTTCTATTTTGCACTTGTCTAATCTTGGACGATAATTCTCTATGCTGCATGGCTGGATGTGGAAGAGAAGGAAAGTGGCAGGCAGTTCTAAAAGCACTTGTGCAAAGGTTTATAATGAACCGATGGGTATCGTTGTCGGTCTATAATTTAGGTAAGGAAAAGGTCACCAGATTGCTAGATTCCATTGCTTGGTGAACTGGAATTTTGTTTTCAAGGTGAAGGCTGGAGAAAGGCCGTCCTTTCAGCATATTATTTGATATGAAAATTGAGTCCTCCTGTGAAATGAAAATTTGACAATGTTCCGTGGATTTGGAAGGCTATCAGTAAAAATCTCGCTCCATTTTAGAACTGCTTTAGATTTAAGCTGGGAAGTGGGAAGCTCTTTCATTTCTAGGAGGACTCTTGGGCTGGCCATGTCCCTCTGGCTCCTCCCGTACCACAATTACATTCTAGTCCCCCAAAACAACATTTTGTGGCATGACTCTGAAGATCAAGGAAATTGGCTTGGCAATTTCATATTCTTGGACCCCTGAAGCAACAGGAGGATGAGGAATACAGGGAGCTTCAGTCTTCGGTCTGCTCGCCATGCATCAAGAGCTCAACCAACCATAGCTCTCTATAATTCTTCATGTATTGCTCGTACAGAAAGAAATCTTTTTCTATTTAAAAGATATTTTTTTAATTATTTACATATTTTACACAATTATTCTGGTCACATCTTATCCTCTTTATTTTTTATATTTCTATATACAATGATGGAGATGGAGTTCTTAGAATCAACAGAATTCTGAACAACTCAACCAATTGCTTTCACAGATAAACTTTGCTGGAAGCTCCCTAAAAACCACGAATTCTCGGTTTAGTCTCTCTCTCTCTCTCTAATTTGGTCGTTTTCTCTAATAATAGAGAATACAAGGGAGGGGAACTGGATTTAAACTTTTACCATGGAACCCTTGTTGCGAACTATATCCTGTACACGTGTGATCATGAGACTTTGACGAGATAAATGAACAGAACCTATCCACCCAGTAGCGGAAGGTGTTTGGGAGTTATTTGCAGGTAAACGGGGATAAATTCCATTTGTCCCCTTCCAAACGATGCCGTAGAAGTGAGAACTCCTACTGTGCTAATTGTATTTGCAAGAGAAGCAACCAACAAGGGTGTCATGGAAGGGCCGGTCAAACTTGGTCATGAACCAAAAAATTTGGCTTGAAAAATCCGGGTTCAGCAATGCAGACCCTGGCGTTGGGGGATGAGGCCTAATTGCCAATATTTCGAAGATTGAACCAGAAAGTTGATGGTCCGGATTATTCCACAAACTGGAACTACAACCAGTGATTGAACCATCGAGTTCAACAAACTACAATAGTTATAGAGAGAGTATTTAAGAGTTCATACGGGCATGTATTTATGCAGATTTTAAATATTTGTATAGAACTAAGAAATTTAAATAATATCTTTCCACAAGATTTTTTTTAGATAAGAACATTTCTATAGTAAAACCCACTTATCTTGTAAGTGTACGTCATAGGCAATGGTCAGATCCTATCCAACAAGATATCAACAGATGGAAACAAAGAAATATAAAAAATATAAAGTTGCCATGATTCCCATCCCTAAAATAGCTTTCCAGGACCCGTCTGCATTCCAAATTGGGTGGTCAACATAATTTCCGGCCCACCTTTAAATAGGCCGTGGCCTAAGTTTTAGCCTAATGGAATTATTAATTTCTTATGGTGGGAGGAGTGCATTGAATTCTCTGATATTCTTTACACCGAAAGCATTTTGGGATTAGCTAATGTTAAACTATGAAATGGTAATAGCAATTAATCCTCATCCAAAACTCACTTTTTGATTAATGAAACTGCAAACCGCTGCTTAGCTACTCTCGAACGCAGTAATTTCAATGTCTGTTTGGTTTTGCAAAAATGAACAGGAAATGACTTCTAGGTACCTTCTGAAAGCGATATTTTCAAAAAGCCCCCTCTCCGAAGGTAAGCACTTCCACTATTTGGTTTGCTAGGAAAGTAATGGTTACCGGGGCGATTTTCATGACTTTAGTTATTCAGTTTACTCCGAGATATGGCAATTTACTCCGCCCTATCCGATATCTAACCCAATTTGATCCGAATGGGATGGATTTTATCCGACCTATGATAGATCCGAAGCGGATTCTTGCCTTGAGATAAGTATAGGATGCGTAAGGATAATAGCTTACCTGAACCATATCCGATTTGTCGCCTTCCCAACTTCCAGCTAGTATTTTGGGTGTTGGCTAGTCTGAAATATTCACCCATGTAGTGGATGATGAAATTGCCCTGAATCAGGGTATATCATCTCCCTTTTATTAATGATATAAATATAATATATAAGTTATAGAGTTTAAATATTGTTATTATATTATTAGCTACATTCATAATATTTTAATAATATTATGTATTTTTTATATTTTAATTATGGATATTAATCTCGATATGTACACCATCCCCATATGACCATATGTTCAATAAATTAATAATCATTATATATTATTTGTTTTGGAACATTTAAACATTTTTACTTAACTTATCTGAATTTATAAAGAATATGTGTATCATATACCGATGATTTTTAAATGAATTTGTGAAAAACATGTGCTGCATATACATCTAGATGATAAACCGGACATTAGTACAAATGTAGGATCATAATATGTGTATCTAGATATCTTCCTCGTCACCCCATCAGACTTTAGATCTTAGAGGGAGAATTATGGATTATCTGATAGGATATATTTAGTGGAGGTTGTAAGAAAATATAAAATATATAAATAAATCTACCTCATCCTATTAGCCTAAGTTTTTAGGACAAATGGTGAGTTTAACAGAGGTAACTTGCAAAGAGTCCGTAAAGAAATCTGATAAGCTTTATGCATAAAATCTTCATTATTATTAGTTATTACTATTATTATTGCTAAATAGATTTTTTTGATAAGTTTTTTTTTTTTTTATATCAGAGCAAGCTTGGAAATAGAAACCGGCGGAAACTTGGATCATAACTTTCGAGCTTTGCACCTGGAATCACGCGAAACCATGGAAGCATCATCCGAACAATTTAATCGCTAAAAGTTGATGGAAAAATATACAAGATTATCCAACTACTCATATCTTATTTTTATTTAGTCGTCACCAGCCGCTCGGCCGTTTCCACCCTCATATATTTTATATAACCATTGTTATAAAAGACTCGGATAACTAAAAATAATTTTAGATCTGCAGCATAAAGAGTTTAACACTGACGAATACAAATAGACCGCTTTGCAGAATACCAGCAGCTATAAGACATATTTCTTTGTTAAAATATGTCATCATGAACTTTATATGTCATCAGACTTTCATATTTTAGGTATTAAGTTTGCTATTAGTCATACAGCGGCTGCAACATAGTTTATAAATGAAATAACTGTAAGATTGAAACGCGGCCTTCTTAACATCGATCTGTTTTCATCACAAATAATAATAATAATAAGTTACATCAATATATAGCTAGATTATGGTTACAATTTTGTCATTTTATTTTCAAGGTAATGGCCGTCAACCTCGACCAATATAGAAAACTATATATGGAGAGCCAAATATGTAACATGGCGATGAATATAGAAAGATGATCTTCGAGAATGGCATAAGCCGTGTTGCATATATTGTGCATTCTTTTTTGCCTTTCTCAATTTGGGTTAAGGCTATCTACTTTGGAATGCAAGATATATATATAGAAGCCTTCTCTTCTTAAGCAAGGTTTGGGTTGCATCTTTTGATCTTTTTTTTTATACTATTGTAATCTTTTCATTCATCATCTGCATGAAATTCCAAGCACAATCCACTGTTTTACATTTTAAAGGCATTATTACTTTTTGGATCTATTCGCCTTCGCATTATAGTTGCTTTATTCTCACCGAGTAGTATGAATTTCCATTTTTCACTTTTTTTTTTTTTTTGTTCAAAAGCAAGTACAATTAGCCAAATCAAGTGAAAGTAAGCAGGACAATGGGTATGGAATACAAGCTAAGCTTGTCCAGATGATCTTCCCGGAATGCCAGACAATATAAGAGATGATCCAATTGGCTGCATTGTTCATCTTTCGATACACATACGCCATCTGAAAGAAAGAAAAGCAGCAGACCAAAGTTGGCTTCGGTCGCTCGCTTTAAAAGTCTATGATCACTCTCCGCTTTGAGACCTGCCGACCACCAAGACAGCAGATCCTAGTTATTCTTCTCCCCAAAAGATGGCTCCTTCGCTCTTCAGAGACATCAAAAGAGTGAGCTTCTCCTGCTCATCTCCTGCTTCAGCAGCAGTATGTACGAGCATACATCCACGATCCATCGATCTGCCTACGTCTGGAGAGGGTGCCGATCACCGAACTCCCCATCCGAGAGACTCCCAGAGAGCAGCAAAGTCCCAGTCCCCCTCCAAGACTAAATCCCACAGCCAAAAGAGTAGTAGGAAAAGCTCACAGAAGCTTGCTGATTTAATCAGCCCTGCAAACTCTTCTCGCTACCTACTCAACTCCTCTCCATATGCATCGAATGACTCTGCCTTCTTCGACATCTTCCCTGATTCTGAGCCTGTTCCTGCTCTGCTTCCGGCTGAGTCGTCGAAGTTTCGATCTAAAACAAGAGATGAACTTGCTGTTCCAAGACCATCTTCTTCTCCTAGAACACATGACCAGGTTTCCGAATCAAATCTCTCTCTCTCTCTCTCACTCACTCACTCACGCACGCACTCCTCCTTCCTTGGGATGGATGACTGAGTTGGGCTGTCTTCTTAGGTTGTGGTTTTGAGAGTGTCTCTGCACTGCAAGGGTTGTGAAGGGAAGGTGAGGAAGCATATCTCCAAGATGGAAGGTTGGTTTTGCAGTGCTGTTACTTGATTGCTTATGCCTTCGATTTGCAAACAATTTTTGCACCTGTTAACATGCATGGCTTAATTCTGTGGACCACCTGAACAAGGTGATATATTAATTTCATCTTATACTGCATGTCACTGCTACTGAGAGATTACTCTCTTGCGTTATACCTGTGTTTTATCGAGCAGGAGTGACATCCTTCAGCATAGACTTGGCAGCGAAGAAGGTGACGGTGGTTGGAGATGTCACGCCTTTGGGTGTGCTCAACAGCATCTCCAAAGTAAAGAACGCTCGGCTGTGGCCATCACCGCCGCGGTCCTCGGCATCCTTCTGATTAGGAATCACTCCACCGATCGAGGCACTTTAAATTATCAAGCCGATGACGAACTTATATTAACTTTAGCCCCTATCGCCTTCTCTCTATTCAGAATTAATTGGAGCTCATGTATGAAGTTGATCTTAAGCTGTGCAATGCAGTCTTTTGGTTAATTAGTGCACTTCTTTTGGGTGAAGACCGAGCGTTAACTACCTTTTTTTTTTTTTTGAGAATTCTTTTTGGTAGAACAAACCACTAATATGGAATTAGATCACCTTCTATTTCGCTCCCTACTTCCATCTGAACCAGAATAGTATATAGGACTTTCAACATTTGACAGCAGGGAGCTATACTGAACTGCACTATACCAAAGGGAGAGCAATTTCTTATCCATTTTATCATAGCCGGGATTAAGGGCCGCGTGGATGCTTTGATATGATATACCAGGACAGCATGCGAGAGCAACTAGCCTCCAAGAGGACAAGCAGGTAGCGGAATACTTGCTTTTCCTATGGCTCTGCTATTCTTGTGTTGCATGTCCTATAGAACCCCAAATTAAAAAGCCTATTTCTGGTTTTTGATTCTTAATTTATGAAAACATGAAAATGAGACTGGAAGTTCATCTGGTTACTGTTTTGATTTTCATTTCTTTTCTTTTTTTTTTCAAAATTTCTAAAGAAAAAAAAAGGGTAAAAGCTCTCGAGAATAACTTTTACTTTTTCACCATCGTAACCACCACTACCGTTTCTATTGTCGTTGTTGCCATCACCCCTGATGGTCCCTACCACCATCTCCCTGCCGGCTGCTGCCCGGCCACTCACCTCTACTACTTATCGACCAGCCACCATTACCATCATTATTGTCGCAACCAAGTGACTACCAAACAAGTTTCAGATTTTGATTTTCATAAAAAAAATAAGTTTGATATTCATAAAAATTGAATATCAGAAGTGACACCGGATGGACCCTTTGGATTTGATGCTCTAATTTGCTATCCTCTAATAGAATATGGGTTAATCAAGACGGTAGAAAGCCTTATATCCAATCTATATGGGATCCAAACACCACAAGTTAGGTATTAAATTAGAATTATGTAACAGTAAGATGGATGATAGCGCGGACGAGATTCATCCTATCGATTCTCATTTATCAAACAAAGGTGGCAGTAGTTGTATGATTATTCTTCCACACCACCAGCAACCACTTATTGGATTTGCATAGCTACATGGGCAAATCTGGATGAAAGACATACAAACAGCAGGTACCAAGAGATCCAAGCGTCCCTGGTAGCTGATCCGAGAACATCTCAGAATGCTTTTTGAGGAACCCTCTGCTGTTCGAAAGCAGGCATGCAACCACTGATCGAAACAGGTGTGGACCAGATTTTGGTTGCTTTTAATCAGGCACGAGGTGCCCTCTGCATGCGCTCTGGGCTTGTGCTTCCTCACAACCCAACATCACTTCCCACAGGTGAAGTTTTACCAATGAGTGCTTCATGATGAGAGGGACAAGCTTATATAGGAAGAACTTGGTCAAATGCCCCACTTTCATTAACAAAATGACAGATAAGGATTAGAAAATTATGACATTTGCTCATGATAATAGCTAGCTGATCAAAGAACAGAATATGATTCATTGGCTTCCTTACAATCCAAAGAAAATTCCCATTTATGCAGCAAATTGATAAGAGCTCAGTTCTCTTTCCCCACCATGTTTAGTGTCGAATGTTTTTTTTTTATTTTTTTTTGAGCTATGGTTAACCATGAATCTTTAACATTGGCTCCCTCCCTCTTGGAAAAAGAGAGCGTGCATGGTCCCCCTCGACCACCAGTCTAAGAAGCTGATCACTTGATCAGAGCAACTGTTTGAATGAGTTGAAATAGTTTGAACCCATATCCTTTTTCTTTTTTTTTCCTTCGTTTTGTTTGCTGAGTTCTGCAGACAAAAGAACTGCCTCTGTACATCCTTCAAGAGAAGTTGGACCAAAGTTTTTTGTTTTTTCGATAGAAAGTTGGACCAAAGTGACATGCAAATTTATGGAGATTCGAAATGATAGCAAGACCAACAGGGGTCAGAGAAAGGAGAGGTTAGGAAATCTTTTCCTAAGAGACAAAGCAACAAAAAAGACGTACAAGAGACACATCGCACGAGATACAGGGTCCCTACAGGTAAAATTTATCAGCAGAAGGAAACAATATTATTGGAGCAGCCCAAGAAATCTACGAGGAAACAGGTCTTGGCTAAAGAGTGCGAGGCAGAGACAGTGGCCCCTCAAAGTGAACTGCCTCCAAGGGACATGCACCTTCTCCCTTGTGTCCTGTGCTCCCTGGACAGAAATTCTCGGACCTGAACAAAAGTGCCGTTGATCTTCTCAATGGCGTGGGAGGTCGTATCTATTCTATATGTACCGATTTTAAATTCTCTCACCATATTTTGCCCTTCCCCATCAAAGTATCCAACTTTTTCCGAAGAGAAAAAACAGAAAAAGAGAAGAAAGTGACAAATGAACTAACCATTCTTTAAAACGGTGTGTGTGTGTCTAGTGACAAATGAACTAACCATTCTTTAAAACTATGAAGAACGACTCAAATTTCTCATGCAAGCTTCACTTAATGCCTCAAAAAAGTACTGATGATCATTTTTTTTCTCTTTTTTACCAAAGGAACATGAGCACAGGGCCTAGATCATGGGGGGGCCGGCTTGGGATTAAACAGAAACTAGGTAAGAACTGGTCTTTATGATTCTGTATGTATGTCAGATCCTCTGGATGCTATCATTGAACTTGCAAACCTGGAGTTCGATCCAAAGGCGACACAATTGGCCTCCCCACCTAATGAAGGAACTTTCTCTTAAGAAATGTACGATTTTGAGTAGCTGCATCTACCTACGTCCACCACCAAATTGAAGAGACCCAGGATCGGTAACCAAAGACCCAACTTTTACGTCGAACAGTTATGGTCATTGTTGCGACCTACGTACTTGTACGGGGTCATATCAGCAGCATATATATGATGTATTTGCATTCAGTGCAAATCCAGATGTAATCTGTATATCTGAAATGCTATGATTTGATCTAGAAGCAGATCATACAATGGTTGAAGTGAGGCATTCTACATGATCTACTTTATATGTAATGCGACCACGTTTCATGAGTAGTGTAATTCTATATGATCTACTTTAGTACTTGCTAGAGTTTGCTAGAATTCTATATGATCTACTTTAGAGATGACATGCATCGATGCATTATAGCTACTTGCTATTGTTGACGGCTATAAGAGTGTTTGTTTTTTGGTGGGAAAAACAGCTTAGAAATATTGGTTGAAAATAGCAACTTAGAAGTATTGGTTGTTCCGCGAGGAGATCATACGACGGATCCATGGATGGGGATCTCTCGGGGATTGCCGTGTTGTTTTGCATCGGTTGTTCACGCTCCGGAACGAGGAGAACAATGTAACAAAAGTATCTCATGTTCTCAAATCTTAGGAAACGTTTCACAAGTGACCGCATAGCGCAGTGGATTAGCGCGTCTGACTTCGGATCAGAAGGTCGTGGGTTCGACTCCCACTGTGGTCGGCGTTTTTACATATTTTTATTTTTACTGAATATTTTTTTTTTATCTTTATTAGTTTCTCAGGTTTCTGCTTTTCCACTTGCAAAATCGTGGAAGCTTTACTTTTTTATTTTCTTTTTATTTTTGCGTTTTTCTTTAATTTCATTTTTTCGAGTTTTTTAAATATGTATTAATTTTATTCCCTTTCTTCCCTGGTGTCAACTCCCAATATATACGTTTGCTGAAACAAAATATATTTTTGTCATATTTTTTTCTCTAATTTCAACTTTTCATTCTCGAAAGTTTATATTCTGTTTTAGTTTTTCATTGTCAAAGAATTGCAGTTTTTCTTTTCTTGAGTTTTCTATTTGAACAGAAATCATGAACTAGAAACTTTATTTTTTTATTCCTGTTTCTTTGAGTTTTCCGTTTCCAAAAAACGTACTTTTTTTTATCTTCCTTTTTTACGTGTTTTTACTTGCTAAAAAATAAAAAAAATATTTTTTATTCTGTTTTTGAGTTTTCCATTTTCCACAGAAATTGTATAATAAAGAATAGAAGCATTTATTCCGTCGGTATCTCGCATCCTCACCGGCAAGACAAGAAGGGAGTTGTGTTTACTTCTAAAATAGTAAAATCATAGCTCGCCAACGTCATTGGAACAATCACTTCACCCAAAGCTACACTCATCTTGCATCTTGCTGGAATCCGAAACTGACATGACCTTCAACAATCTAAACATCGATGGTTCCATCTGCCCAATTATTTTAAATTCGATCAATCTGCACTAAAAAAATCATTTTGATAGGTTTTTTTGCATCGAATCGACGCTGCAACATTCTAGCAGCCCTTCACCTCTGTTTTTTTTTCTTTTGATGAAGCAGGCCTTCATTGCTCGATTCTTTAAAGGATAGAAATCAGAGATGCTAGCAGGATCTTACAGTACAAACATAAACATCTAAGACCACCTTAATGGAAGTTCAAAGCCATCAAACCATTATGATACGTCAACAATATGTATCGAACTGGAAGCAATTTGTTGGTGCTTCGTGCTATAGAAATGCAAGACCACCAACGAGGAAACAGATAGGTCAAAAATATGCATCGAACTGGAAGCAATCTGGTCGTTAAGTGCTATAAGAAGTTGAAGGAAGAAAGGAGAGAAAAGTTCGCATCACCAGTTGAGCACTATCTTGAACATCAGGAAGCAAAGCTAATCCAGTCGAATTGGGGTCAGCTATACTGTCCAAGCTGTTTTGCTACTGTAACTGATGAGTAATATATGACCACGTAAATGGTGCAAGAATTAATATGATAATGTCTAAACTGCTAGTGTTGCAGAGCATTTAAGAGTCAAAAAAATAATCCATGTCATTGCATTGGATATTTGGATAAGACAGACACACCATTCAGCAAGCCGAACATCATCATTAAAAACATAGAAAGCACTCATAAGAACACTAAAAAAAAGCAGTCCTGTCCATATTCCTACTCTAAGCCTTGATTGCATACTTTCTCATTGGAAAATACATCTCCTTCTTCTTTTGTCGTTCCGTCTTCAATGATGCCTGTTCAGTAAAAATGATAATTTACAAACTTCTCAGCTAAAATAAAATTAATGGGTAAGTTTTAAAGATCATCACATGTGAATTACCCACAAAACTAAATTGAAATTATGTTAAAAACATTGCAGTTGATAGCAAATCCTAGAACCGTACCTCCAAAGAGCTTTCACTAGAGAACATCATGGTTCATGGGTTTCCATTCAATTACTAGACTTTGATAATCAGGATATAGGCAAGTTAATTTAGCTTTCAATCCCAGCAAACTAAAAGTCGCTGTATGCATATTTAGTGGAAAGCAGCTTTGCATAAATGCGCACGCACACTGTGAAATTCAGCTCAAAGTTAAAAGCTTTGCCAAAACCTCCCACAGCATTCAATATGAAAAACATGCTTCTGTTTTTCGGCAACATCCATCCATCTATTCACATATTCAAGGGGGGATTATTGGAAATGAAATGGTTATAATTATATATAGTGGGTACATATCATACTATGCATGTGATTACCTTAGTTATAAATATAATACTAGCTGCTAGAGCCAAGAAGCATGGAGTAGTTCCTTTCAAAATTTGCAACTTGCTGTCAAATGAGATATACACATCAGAAAATAATTCCAGAAATGTCACTTGTTCCAGTTTAAAGATTTGCAAAGTCTATGATCTTGCAAACTAAGTTAAATAAACTCACCAATATGCTTCTTAATTTTTTATGCTCATCCCTGGCCTAATAGTAGGTGACAAAGCTATAGCCTATGTCACATGAGACATTAATTAAAAAAAAACCTACTCATGGCAGAAGTTTGCTAGGACAGGATTTGAAATTAGCATGATGTTGACAGACCGAAAACATGCTGTCCGTCCATTTCTTCTTAGCAAGTCACATAACACTTGTCGAGTACTGCTTACAAGAACAAGTTCCTTACAGCAGTTGTTCGTGATACATTAATAAATCAGACAAGCATAACAAGACATGCTTCAAAGTTCATACTCACACAATACTGTACAGTACTTGAACCTGACATTACCATATGTAAACCTTGGAAAAGTTCAAACCATGAGGAAGATCCCCATGCCCAACATGGTAGAAGGCAGCAATATCCATGGAAAGCAATTATAGAGAAGAAATAATGAACCATTATTCCAGAATTTGCAGCCCAATACATTTCCACAATGTAATATGGCCAAACCCGCCACCTCATTTGCCAAAGCCAGATGGTTGTTCTTCCTTTTCCCCTACTATTGGTGTATGCTACAAATTGTACATGATGGCCCCACACCAAGAGGCCATCCTCCTTTTTCCCTGAGAATTTCCAACACTAAGACGCTACCTTCTTTCTTCTTTGACAGTTGATGCCTTGATGGCTACAATTATCGATTTTAGAGAAGCATTTTTAAGGAGCTTGAAATGGAAAGACTAAAATTAGATAGATGATAGATGATATCATGCCTCCTTTTCCTTCCAATTCTTCAAGATAAAACTATAACTAAGTCTTGGTGATGTTGCAAACAACTTGTAAATGATTGCTTGTAAGCACCCTCCATAGAGATGAGATAGACAGCCTCACATGAAGAGGCTCAAGATAAGAATTTTGACACGAAGAGACTTGATTATATATAAAGAGCAAATCTTTTGTCTTTCCTAATCTATGAAAGGGACTCGGATCAAGAAAGAGGAAAAGATGCAACATAAGATCATACTGCTATCTCACGTAACTTCTTTCACCTTAAATTATTTTAGGGGTTTCCTAATAGCCCACCCTCGAAAATTAGATGAATTCATCATTGATGGAGCGACGACGTTATGATTATAGCACTATATCGCAAGGAATTTCGGATACAAATATATGCGGATATTGGCCTAAAAGGAGGGGAAAGAAGAGGAGGACCTGGTGCTTGGTGAGGCGGCGGCGGATAGCGCGGGTCTTCTTGGGGCGGAGGTCGAGGGGGATGTATTTCTTGTTCTTGTAGGCCTCCCTGAGCGCGGTCTTCTGCTTCTGCGAGATGACGGTGAGCACCCGAGCGATGGACAGCCGGACCACCTTGATCTTCGACAGCTTGTTGGGGGCGCCGCCGGTGACCTTCGCCACCCGGAGCAGCGACAGCTCCGCCTTCAGATCCTTCAGCTGGCTCAGCAGCTCCACCTTCGACTTCCCCCGTAACTCGTGCACCTTGATCCGAGCTGCCACCAACAATACGATATAATTAATTAAAAAAGAGAAATGCCCAAAACGAGATCGAGATCGACATGGGCGGCTTCTTACCCATTCTCCTCGACCTCGCCCTCGCCGCCTCTGCGACTTCGTCTGAGAGAGAGAAAAAGAGATGACCAACGCACTTCTCTGCTTGTACTAAAAGTCTAAAAACCCTAGCGCCCCTTGGGAACCCTAATTGTTTGTTTTGGTGGGCTTGGGCCCTAGTGGGCTTTTCGACTGGAATTAGTGCGACGCATGCTGGACCTTTTCGAGATTCGTGCTGCAGGGATGATGTCTTATTACAGGTGTATCGAGAGAGATCGTGCATTCTCGCGAATCTCAATGAATATCGCACGACGAGTTCTCTCGCAAGCAACTCCCCCATTCCGGATCTCCACGGTGGGCCCAAGCCACACCCTCCTAAGATGTAAGCGAGTTCAGCCTACGAGGCGGCTGCAGGATCTAAGACTAGCCGTAACCGCCTCGAGTGGTTGTCGCCGAAGACCCTTGAAACGCTCCAGGCCTGTTTGAAATAACCTACATGCTTGCGCTGAATTTTCTATAAATTTATATAAACTTTTATTTTTTTTAATGCATGCCACCGTTAGCCGATTTTTATAGAAAATTCAGTCCAATACTACTAAATTTGCCGAACAGACCCTAAATTGTAAAACATGGGGGTTTACCGTGACTAACCCCAAAATAAATAAAAACTCAAGAGGCTGCTACAGCTGTTCTTGCACAAGTTTTTTTTTTTTTTTTTTGAAAGATTGTCTATTTGCATTCTCGCATCAACTTGGTGCCACTCAGGCTTCTTCCTACTGACGCTTAGGCGATGGGCTAGCGCCCCTCAAACTTGACAGGTGGCTGTTGGCGTGACGTATACTGCCTATCAGATCCGGCTGGTCAGAAATATCTGAACTTTTGGTAAGAGCAAACCTTCACCAAGATTTATGGTCGAGCGGACCTGAGTATAGACAGCAGAGATTATCCATGCAACTCCATCGGATGGCTCCTTGATAGCTTAGGGCACATGAGACTCTACTTTTGCTTATGGAGCGCCTAGGATGGCAATTTTTTACTTAGGAGCCCCTACTCCCGAGCTTCCTCAAGGTCAATTTTAATGAATGTGCGTTAGAGGATGGTAGGAGGGGAGGCGCTAGCTTCATTATGAGAGGCCTCGATTCTAGAATGATTGTTGCTGGTGGTAATCAAATCTTTGACATCTCAGTATCGGAGGCTGAGCTGAGGGCTACATGGGCCAGAGCAGTCATGCTTGAGGATGACTCGGCCACAGTTATTGGCTAGATCTAAGGAGGCATTGGCAGTAAGTGTGGCTGTCACCTCCTGCTCTGAGATATCCGAGCCATGGTTAGCAGTGGCGTGGCGTTCCAAGCCAAGCATGTATACAGAAAGGTCAACAGGACCACGGACTGAGTGGCTTCATATGTGGCCAATCACTCCGGAGATTCACTGTGGGTTAGAAAAAAAAAGGAGAAAAAAAAAGGAGCTGCCTCGAGCACTTAAAGAAAACAAAAGGAAAATAGACAATCTGGGATATCTAGCGTGTCACAGGCTGTCACAGCCGCGTGGTAAAGGGTGAGTCACTGCAGTGCTCAATAAGTAAATCTCTAGAATAGATTAAGATATAATAGGATTTGTTTGGATATTTGTATAAGATTGGACCGAAAATTCTTTAGAAACCAAACCTATTAGCCCATCCGACTGGCATTTTCTAAAATTCTATCCAAATCCACCTTTGAACTGCAGAAAGAAAAGAAAAAAAATCTATAAAAACTATACTTAAATGGACATTTCAATTAGAAGTGGCAAAATATGATCCGACCCACCAACCCGATCCGTGTTCGACCCGCCATAAATAGGTTTGGATTTGGCCTAAACAAGTTCGGATTGTAAACAGGTCGACCCATTTAACCTGTTTATTAATTGGGTCGGATACGGATTTTAGATGTCTGACCCGTTTAAACCATTTAACCCGTTTAACTGTTGGGCAGGTTAAACAGGTCTAAACAGGTTAAACGGATTAAACAGGTTAAATAGGTCTAAACGGGTTAAACAGGTCTAAATAGGTCGGGTTGGGCAGGTTAAACAGGTTGGGTTGAGCAGGTTAAACAGATCTAAACAGGTTAAACGGGTCAGGTTGGGCAAACAGGTTAAACAGGTCGGGTTGGGTAAACAGATTACCTGTTTATTAAACAGGTTAAACGGGTCGGGTCGGGTTACCTGTTTAATAAACAGATCAGGTTCAGATTGTAATTTCTGACCTGTTTAATAAACAGGTCGGATTCAGGTTTATGATTTTCTGACCCGACCTGCATGTGATCTGACCCGTTTATGACCCGACCTGACCCGATTGCTACCCCTAATTTCAATCCACGAATTTTATAAAATTTTCAGCTCAATCCTATAGAAATAGCAAAATAGACCTGGACAAGATGACATAAAAATACAGATGCTACAAGGTGAAATTCAAAAGTAAAAAAAAATTAAAAGGAACGGTAGTTTAAGGAGATGCATGAATTTAAAAGCTAACAGATTCAACAAAGTTAAAAGGATGGCTTACCAAAGATCACATTCGGCCACATAGGCACAATTTAATATTCGACAAACAAACAAATAAACACAAGCTGAACGAATAAATAAACTAAACTAAAGGGCTTCTACTCGTATACATGATAACACATGGAGCCGTATATCTATGATAGCTGTTTTAGACGCAGGTACCTCACACAGACACAGTACTAACACCCTGGTGACCTTGGTATGGCCTGCCATCCTGTACACAACTGGAGAACCTCTTTCAGAGCCGGTGATGCAGGTTCCATTGTCCAAGCTGGGTAATGCTCATGGGCCCTGAAAACACATTCCACACCAGCACCTTGTAATAAACAAGGCTGGGCGCCATTCAGAAATAGGTCACCTTCAGACCTTATCCATCCTGATGATATCTCTTCTCTATCTGCTGCCTGCACCAACAACAACCAGAATCCACATTCGAAAGCCTAATTTCATGATTTTTACTGTACTAGATTTCTTAGGAACTTTTCTTTTCTTGTGATTTATAAGTAGGCAGCTCCCGACCGGTTCATAAGTCTGTCACAGCTTAAAAATATAACTGGGACGATTCATGCATTAGCACAATATGCAAGCATCTCAAATTACGGTGATCCACACATCATGAAACGGTATACTTCTGGTGTTTTTCAAATGAGATGACAGACAAATGAATGCATGCCAAGCTCAATAAATGTCGTTTAAGAGATGCAATCCTGAAAGGTTCCGCCAAACAATTAAGAGAATATGTAGCATCTGTCAGGTAAATTTGAACAATAACTCCCCGAACAATAATCTTTTCCTCTTAACCCAGTCAATATAGGAAAAAGACCAAAGGACTTCCTTTATAAAGATTTATATACAGAATCAGATAAGCAACCCAAGATATCCCACCAACTCATTCCTACCTGTCTGAACATCAGGAACAGATATTGCATAGCTAGACTAGTCATTGATCTCAACCCTACAAGGTTTTACAGGAGCTCTAACCCATGGGAGTCCTAAGACTAGACAATGTGAGCATGCGACCTTGGAGCTAAAAGTTAGATCCTTGGTACCAAGGTTTTAATAAAAATAAGCATCCATACTTATTTTAGTGACCCACTTCTGGCTTCAATCTAACATCATCCCTCCTGGTCTCATCTAACTCACAAAATACAAATTTAAATAAAACATCTTGTGATATTGGTTGGTTTAGACCGTTTCAAATGAAGAAACATTGCAAAAAACATGTTCTAACTCTATTTAAACAGAAAATATACCTTCTCAGGCATGTATTTAAAAACCACCTTCTTCTGTCCTGCTTCATATATATTGCATTGAGAGACAATCTGGAACAGAAACGCAAGCAAAGACAATATATCAGATCTATAAAAGAAAATCAGAATTTCAGAAATTTGTATAAACAAGAAACTTCATATTTTAGACTCAGAAGGACCTGTGCTTCAACACCGGCGCAAACAGCATATATGCCCCAATTTCTTATATAGTTGTTGTAAAGGTGAACTTTGCCAAATCTAACTCGAGGATGCCGCTGTCTTGTCCCATCAAAAAAACAATGATGAATTGTCACCCGTATACATCTATCAGTGATGTGGCTACTATCTGCTCCAATAAGCATTGTCTTATCATGCATCGAGAAGTGGCATCTGCTTGAAGAATAATATACAGATCATGAATGCAGGAACCTTGACCCTACATTATGGTAGACTGAAGGAATACCTTATCACAAATACTAACAGTATCCAACATGATCTTTTGAATGCTGCTGCAAATAACATGAAAGAGCAGCTAGAAAAAAAAATAAAAGTAACGAGCAAAATAAGTTTCATTCAGAGTAGCATATTATGAACGGTAGGTAGCTATTTCTCTCTATGCCCTCTCAAGAGTATTCATGTGGAGTCCCTTTGTCACCAAATCTGCATTATTTTCCCTATAACTAACAAGCACAGTAATTCTTGTTTCTAAGCAGTTTTGTAATGTTATGCTTCCAATTGATGCACCTGTCCTTTTTGTTGCCCCTCCAACCTCATATTCCAAATAATTTAGAAGATCGAGCATGATAACAATCCAAAAATAAAGAATCTTTATCAAGGTAAAGAACAGCTCAGCATGATATTTCTTCTGCATGCCTTGCTTAGGCGAAACATACTTTGAGTAATAAATACAAGCAAGGCAGATGCCTGTCACCCATCTCATCAAGAACCATCATATTTTAGAAAAAGATGGGTACAAAGTGGCATCAAGTTTAGCCTATTCATTAAGTGTGAAGATCACTTTATCCAAGTAATGATAACTAAAGCTGATTTGTGATTCTCACTATACTATGGATACAAAAATGAAAAAAATTATACCAAAAGAATGCAAAGAGATGAGATCAAGGTAAAGTAATCATATAAGTTAATAGTGAACTAATCTATGCAAGTTGAACTACAGAGGTACATAACATAATATAAAGGCTGGTGCAGATTCCTGCAGTAAGATCTGAGTTGCATCTCCTTACCTTGACACTGTAATATCAGTACTTTCACGGGTGATATCAATTAGTCCATCATCATAATCACGCAGACTGCAACGGTCTATCCAGATATGTCTTGATTTGGGCTTTATCTGAATACCATCAACATCATGTCCTCGACCACCTTCAAACTCCAGATTGCATATTATCACATGTTCACACTCTTTCAGTTGTAAGCCTTTGCCTGCTAACTTAACCCTCTGTCCTCGACCATCAATTGTCTTATAGGATGATACCCTCAAGTACGATGAAAGTTGGATGATTCCTGAAACTTCGAAAACAATCCACAAGGGTTCTTTTCTACGGCATGCATCACGAAGCGAACCATATCCATCATCTATAGAAATAGAAATGGAGGGCATTTAGCATGGGATGATAAACTGAGGACAGCCAAAGCAGAAGAAAACAAATATGTATAAAAGATAAGCCATGGGTGATGTATCTATTCTAGAAAATAATATTATGATATAACTGATTTGTTATAACCGAGACGCATGTCCGCATGCAGTTTAGTGTAACTGAGCAACCCAGAGGTTAGAACAGCTATTATTTTTTAATGCAACGTCTATCTACCATGAGGTTTCTATACTAAGAAGGTAAACAGATAGGATAAATTCTTAGGCACACAAACATTCCAAGCACAAGATCAAAAGAATTTCAGCATTGGCCCGAGAATCAAAAGCATGAGAAAGGTCATAGACTCAGGAATTTATCAATTAAATGCTACAAGACTGAAAGCAGGATAAGATGGTTCTAGATGTGAGCGATACAGATGACCACATGTCATGATCTGGTAAATACTTGAGTAGATTAAGAGGTCAAGTCCCAGCTATTGATCATTAACAGAATTAAGGCAACTACCAAACTTAACACACCATGTTGTTACAAACAAACTCAAGCCACAAAGTACACTCAGCAAAATTACAAGCTTTAATGAAATTTGTATCTCAGAAGTCCCGAACCATGGGGATTTATAATCTTATTCTGCAAAGGACCCTAAGGTCTGGCCATCTGCCATGATTCGTAACAAAGACCCATACTAAATGAGACTACCTTGCGCCACATTCTGAGAAGGCTTGCAAACAAGAAGCCTTTTCTTGGAATCACACTCTGGAAGCTAATAAATGAAAAGAGCATTTCAAGAAGGTATCTTTGTGCCGAAGAAAAGAATCACGATGAAGTCTCAGGCCTCAACGCTTCTCCCACCGCTCAAGTTTATGCTCAATTCGATATTTGAAAACGTTGTGATTATGAATGATGGTGTCTAAATATTGATACAATATTTAGGCTCAATATTTTCTTTATCGCAAATCCACGATTTTCTTGTTAGAATGTTACCCAGCTAAGTAAACAAATCAAAACACAATAAAAACTTAATCTAGACTCAAATTGAAATCGAGAATAAAAGGAGAGATAGAAAATGCCTCATTGATAGCATTAGAGATCCGAGAGTCCTAACCCTACCCCTAATTATAGAAGAAGCCATACCAGCCAAGGATGTGACGTGAAAGACGGGTCCATTGAGGCCTCCGATGGCGTGGTGGCCGAAGCCCTCGGCCTGCCCGGCGAGCGCTCGCAGGCTCCCGTCGACGTGGGCGTACGGCAGAGCCGCCATCGTCTCCCTTTTCGCCGAGGTCCCGCTGCCGCTGCCGTCGTTGGAGGGGACCGCCGCCAGGTCGGGAGCTGGGGGGAGGGAAGAAGGAGGGGGACGAGGTGGAGGGAAATTTGGCAGCGGGAGACTCGTAACGGGTCCAACTGCCGGGGAAGAAGCGGGAGAGCCGTGACGACGATGTTCGCGACGTCTCAACGAGCACCGGCCTCCCATTCGACGAAAAAACCAAGCGTCGGCCAACTCCGACCCCGAGAGATCCGGCAACGGAAGTAGCGGCGGAAACTTCGATCTTAGCGGGGCTTGGGTAACCCGAAAGTGTGGTCCGACGAGAATTGACCGTGTCTCCAAGACCCAGGATTTTAGTTGGGTCGGCAACAACAAGCCGCTGCTGGGAATGAGAATTGCAGGCATATCAATGGGTTTCTAGGTAGTTGGTAGAGAAAGGAATCAGGTCAGATCATATGGATAAAATATAAGATATATAAAAAAATCTATCAATCAAAATTTTATTTATTTATTAAATAAAATCAAAAATTTAAATTTAATTATTTTATTTATTATTGTTCAAAATTTGACTTGATAGGTGAATGTGTTGATCTGCTCGGTTGCGCTGGAGGAGCATAGTATAGTGTTGGATATGTTCTGCAACCACAGAAGATGATCGGGAGCCGTTAAAACGTGTTCGACTAGAGATGTTCTGATGTTTAAGTCAGACAAATTTTGAAAGAAAACAAAAGAGATAAAAGTACACGAAAATGGTGTTCGAATTTTTTTCCATATCTAGAAATATTATACTTATAGAGAAGAGGATACGAATCTGCACAAATAGAATGGTACGATTTCTTTTTAGGTACGCTGTAATTAAATGTTTTTTTTATTTGCTCGTTCGTCACAATATTTCTTTTCGAACGTATAAAAGCCACGCCAAGGCGTAATCGATCACGATAGTTATTTGAAAATTTGATAGGTCGTTGATTTTGCTGGACACATTATTGTTTTGTTGGCACACTAAGCTACGGGGAATCGGAGCCATATTATTATTAAATATGTGGCTTAATATGACTTGAATCAAATTAATAGGCATTGCGGGCCCCACACGTCAGGTGGGTTGGTTTAAATTAAATTAAATTCCTCTCTTGCAACAAAGAGTGTGACTAACATCAAGAAAGCCTCAGGCTTGCTAATATAATGGAACCCATGAACAGCCTTCCCTAAATAGTACATTTATACTATGGCTAAATGGAATTATTCTGCAAGTGACTTTGATACCGTGATGCCAATATGGCATGCTTGAAGCCTTCTGAAAAAGAGAGACACAACACCAGTCCTTTTGTTTCTGGTTGATGTGCTAACCCCTATAAAAGTTTCTTAGAGGCAAAAATCAGGAGTGATTGCCACAATATGTGACATAGTAATGAAAAACTAGGAAGCGATCAGAAGTGATTTTAATCGAAACACACGGCCATCGTTTTTTTATTTAAGGTAGTCCAAGAACAAACAAGTGGGGTACTTCTATAACAATGAAGCATTTTTTAAGCAAAACTTCATTTGCTATTTTTTTTTTAGTACAACAATACCTCATGTCAGCCTGGCATGAGCACTATCTCCAGCAGCAAGAGAAATAAGATGACATAAAGGAAGGAGGCAGAACTAATATAACTAGAAGATTTTAAAGGTATCACAAACTTGATAGAAGAAATTGGGGGTCACTAAAGCCCGAGTGTTATCATGAATCACGAGCATGGCCAAGTTCCATCCATAGATGTATGTCATGTTGCGCAAGTACAAGAAACACAAAGTAATGGTCATTATTTAACATACTCACATTTTACATGACTTAAATCGTGTATTTATATTAACTGAGTTTTTATAAGTAAATAGAATAATAAATTTTTACTCGATAACACTAACTTGGGAAATAATTTCATTACTTATTCATTGCTCCTTGCTATTTATTCTCAAACAATCCACTATAGTTTGAGGTGGGCAATGACGCAGTAATCAAACTTTGTTCCAAAAGAAGAAGAAGAAAAAAGATTATGAATGGTATAACTGATGTGGTATAACTGTAGTTTGAGTCCACTTTGAGGCAGGCTGACATCATAAACACAAAGAAAAGGCAATTTCACCATTGATGGAGAACTAGAAGTGCAAGCATTGCCCCTTAGAATCATAAATTTATCACTTAATCAATTACAAAAAAAATTGAAGGCAGGGTAAAATAGATATGAATGCAAGCAATATAAATGAAAATATGTAACGTTCTTCTCAATACTTAAGGAGCTCGCAGTCCAAAAAAAACGCAGGCTACCACCGTCCCAAAGAAGACGGTCATCGACCCGGTAAAATTGTGTCCAAGAATCCGGAAATATGGACCCAAAACTAAGACCCGACGTATTCGAAACCAATGCCGAGCTAGGTTCCATCCGGGTTGAAAACGAAGTCCAGTGGAGTCGACTCCAAGTCAAACTGGACCCGGACCTGACACGATCCACTTGCAGCCACGCGAAAGCACATTGCAAGTAGTTTGTCGTCTCATGCGAATTTCCCACGGGAGAACCGGAGACGAAAGATTTTTTGTTGGTGTGGGTTTTCCCCTCGCTTCCTTCTCTCTTCTTCTCTTTGGCCATGTCCTACTTGCTCTCGAAGAACCGTGGCTTCGATGCCCTAGCGAGGGAGATTTGCGTCTAGGGTTTCATCCGGTCGGGAAGGAGGATGGCGATGGAGAACGGTAGCCCCTCTCCCCACTATTTATAGGGGTAAATTTCCGAATTTTCGATCCAATTTTGATGGTTTTTTTTGCTTTGATTTCGATGGAGGAGGAGAGAGGGATCCGGAGATCGGACCGGCGAACACCAGCCCTGGCCGGAGCCCCAGCTCGCCGCTCCCGCCGTCGTCGCCGCGGGCGGCGTGCTCCCCGGCTTTGGTCTTCTCCAACTCCGAGAAGGGGATGGACCAGGGGTCGCCGCCGTCGCCCTTGGCGTCGCCCGCTGCCCCGGTTCTCGTGCTTTCCAATTCCGGGAAGCGGATGGAGCCGGCGTCGCCGTCTCTGGTGCTCTCAAACTCGGGGAAAAAGATGGAACAGGCCGGGAAAAAGAAGTATGTGAAGCAGGTGACCGGGCGCCACAACGACACCGAGCTCCACTTGGCAGCACAGCGAGGGGACCTGGCGGCCGTGAGGCAGATCCTCAGCCAGATCGATGAGCTGATGATAGGGACGGCCGTCGGGGCGGAATTCGATGTGGGGGTGGCGGAGATGCGCTCGGCGGTGGTAAATGATATCAACGACGTGGACGAGACGGCTTTGTTTATAGCTGCGGTGAAGGGGTTTCTTGATGTGGTCATCGAGCTGCTTAAGTACACTGATCGGGAGAGTCTTGTGAGGAAGAACAGGTCAGGTTATGATGCTCTTCATATCGCTGTAAGAGAAGGGCACCTAGGTGAGTGGAGCTTAGAGTTTCTTTGATTCCATTTCTTATTTATTATGCTGGTCTGAAGCTATGGCTTATAAGTTTCACAAGTCACAATGAATCACATCTATAAGGAGACACTTGAGAGTTGCGATACCAAGTTGAGATTTTTGCCATACGACCTATGTTTCAACCTGGGTACCCGACCTTAGGAGGAAGAAACTGAAATTAAGTAGGATTTGAGACTGATTAGAAACACTAGAAAGATGTTAATCTATCTCTTAATCAGTATGTTAGAGTTATCTTAAAATTTCGAAATTGAGTGTCTACCTGCATCTCTTTGTACTTATTTATAACATTTTCGGATCTATCCCTCTTTCTCCACTGGATGTGGAGCTTGGACGTACTTGATCTATCATATTAATAAGAAATTTAACTTGCATGCTTTTTTACCTTTCCATCGCAAATGAATTTACTGTCACTTGCTTGGTCTTAAAATCTAAGAATAGGTTCATGTTGAAATTGAATTGTGAATTTTGGTTTAGAAGTTGAAAGATGGGAGGGTTTTGTACTTCTGTTAGTGAAAGCTGCAGGCAACCACTAATTACTTTTATCAATAAGTTTTTGTTAAGAATTTTTATAATCTACTTGATGTATGATTTTGTGACAATTTATACCTTTATGCAGTCATCTCGAGTTATGTGTCTGTTGATGATATTCATGAGAATAAAAGACATCTAGTGGTTTATATGTAAGTGGCAGGCGGTATGTATGATCTTATAAGACATCTAGTGGTTTTATAATCTACAAATTTTTGGTTTTGCCTTTAGCTGATCTTATAAATCAACTTTAAGTTAAACCTGGCTCAGACCAGGTAACCTTCTTCCATTTCTCTCCTCCATGAACGATTTCACTCTATTTATTATTGGTCCCAAGTGGTCTGAAATTCTGAATGGTTGCTGTCAGATTGTTAAAAGGTTAGGAAACTCCGTGTCAAGAACTCTTATGTTTCTCATGTTCTTTTGTTTAATCCTGTGCTTCCAGTACTGTGGACCAAATATTATGCTGAATGTGTTAGCTGACAAGTCTTCAACTCTAAACCTGGATGTTATCCACCTGAAGATTTTATTTATGTGTTAGTTGTTGCCATTGATGGTGTAGGCATAAATGCAGAAATTAAATGCATGTAGGAATTCATGCTTTTGGTGATTGACTAAGTTTAGAAAAAAAATTAAATGCTCTGCTTATTTGTAATTGTTAAATTATTGTTTAAGCAGCCTCCCTTCCCTCTTCTCTCCTCTATTTTTTGTTCTTTTTTAAGGTCCACCCTCCATCCCCATATCTATCCTCTATTTCTTTGTCTTTGCATAGCACATCTCTTGCTAACTAGTTATCTGCAGCTATTGTCCAGGTACTTTTGGACCATGACCCAACCCTTTGCAGAACATTTGGCCCTTCAAATGCAACTCCCCTTATATCTGCGGCAACAAGAGGTCATACTGAAATAGTGAATCTGTTGCTAGCACATGATGCTAGCTTAATTGAGCTGTCAAAAACCAATGGGAAAAATGCCCTGCACTTTGCTGCCCGGCAAGGGCATGTTGAAATTGTAAAAGCATTGCTAGAAAAGGATCCACAGCTTGCCAGAAGGACTGATAGGAAGGGGCAAACTGCTTTGCAGATGGCAGTGAAGGGAACAAGTACCGCAGTTGTCCAAGCCCTTGTAGATGCTGATCCAGCTATCGTGATGCTACCAGATAGAGCTGGGAACACAGCATTGCATGTTGCTACAAGAAAGAAGAGGGCAGAGGTGCTGCTTTATGATGCTTTTGTGGTCATGTTGCTCTAACTTTAAATGCATATTCCGAGATTAGCTGCATTCAAGTTTCCTACATGTTGATGCTTAGACATTAACAACGTCTCTATATTTTCTCCGTCTGCATTTTGTTTTAAGTGTTGACATCTTTAAAATAGGCTGAAACTGGAGACTTCGGAGTATGTTTTATACTTTTTGTGAGTTATTTTGCAGACTGGTGAACATTACTTAGTTTGAAACATAGGATAACGCTCTGTTGTCAAATTAGATGCAATGATTGATTAATTGGATGATGGAGCAGTTTCGTTTTGACAGCATTTCTCCCTTTTCTTTCCCCATTTTTTATAAATAAAGATCTTTTAATCAAATAAGTCCAGAGTTTTCCTGTTTTGATATTCATTAATTTCTATAAAGCATTTCAGTTTCTTCCTATATCTGCTAGTTGTATAACTAAGAATACACCAGACCAAGCAGATGGTAGTGAATTTCTCTTGGCCCACTCATGCCATTTGGTGAGTGTCTATGATCTGTCTTGTATAATCTACTTCCGGGCATCATGATTAGAGCTATCAATTATATCATCTCATTTTGAGGCTTCAGTCCTTTATAGATTAAGTTGTTTTAACATGGTGGAAGTAGATTCAGAATGGATCACCCATCTTATGATAATAATGAAAAAGAAATCAAGGGCCAAGAAATTTATTTATTTATTTATTTTAATCCCTTTCATTATCTTTAGGAAGGGCTGTGAATATGATCATTATGGGCAAGTTACTTTGGTTCTCATCTGCTTTATTCTCATCACTGTTTGCTTATATTTGTTGCTACTTGGAACAAATGCGCATATGTTTTTGCAAATTTACTTGGTCATGGAACGGACAACACTTACAATCTTGAAATTCTGCTATGCTGCTCATATGTTGAATTGGAATTTTGTGGTCGGTTACCTTGAAATTATGTGAAATTTAGCCCGTAATCCTGAATTGTTTCCACCCCTGGCAGCATAAGATTTGCTGGAAAATGCAATTCTTTAAGAAATTTTCTCTAAATATGTTCACTGGTGAAATTGACCCTCTTGGTTATGCAAATTTTTGGTTTATTAACATTTTGTAGTTTAATCTACTGTAAACCAATAACTTAATCATGCTGAAGATTATTATCTATTATGTTAGTGCAATTCCTGAGTCCATATATGTGTGAAACCAAGGGATATTGAATATTATCCGCTTTATATTTTTTCATTTTGCTATAACCTAAGAATATAGGTGCACTACTATCTTGCATGATGAGATCAATAGTATCAAGCAATAAGGAATTTGCGTTTCTTGTTCTGCTCCGAAATTTAGATTCATACGTCTATTCTTGCAGATAGTTGATGTTCTGTTACTTCTCCCTGACACCCATGTAAATGCCCTGACGAGAGACCACAAAACAGCTTTTGACATAGCGGAAGGCCTACCTCTCTCTGAAGAGTCTGCTGAAATCAAGGAGCGCTTATCTCGCTATGGTGCTGTCAGGGCCAACGATTTAAATCAGCCTCGAGATGAGCTGCGGAAGACTGTAACTGAGATCAAGAAAGATGTTCACACACAGCTAGAGCAGACCAGAAAAACCAGCAAGAACGTCCATGGGATTGCCAAGGAGCTCATGAAACTCCATAGGGCAGGCATTAACAATGCGACCAACTCCGTGACGGTGGTCGCCGTGCTCTTTGCCACGGTGGCATTTGCTGCCATCTTCACAGTGCCTGGTGGAACTGGAGACGAAGATGGAGTGGCAATAGTTGTCGACGATCCATCGTTCAAAGTATTTTTCATTTTCAATGCTATTGCCCTTTTCACATCCTTGGCTGTGGTGGTGGTGCAGATAACGCTTGTTAGGGGAGAAACAAAAGCAGAGAGACGGGTCGTGGGGGTGATTAACAAGTTGATGTGGCTGGCCTCTGTGTGCACTACTGTTGCATTCATCGCCTCCTCATACATTGTGCTGGGTCGGCATGTCCGGTGGGCGGCTATCCTGGTTACACTAATTGGTGGGGTGATAATGGCTGGAGTTCTGGGGACCATGACTTACTACGTAGTGAAGTCGAAGCGCACCCGATCTATCAGGAGAAGAGAGAAATCATCAAGGAGGAGTGGCTCAAACTCATGGCATCATAATTCTGATTTTTCTGGATCTGAGGTTGATCGAATTTATGCTATTTGAAGGGAAGGTTTGTGATCCTCATCTGTCCTAGGCCTTGCTATTTGGATGCCATATGTCTCTGCAGCTCCTCCATATGTGTATATTATACAACCAGTGGGTGGCCATCCTTTTATCAGAAAAATCATGATATTTATTGTATCTAATTACATTAAAATGATATCTATCACAATCTATTAAGACAGCTATTGTTATCGGGCTTTAGAATTAAGTTGATGGATGTTTATAGGTTCATCTTACTATGAGATGGGATCTATTGGTGGTTTCAGCTGAGGTTGCAGGTCTGTGCCGGATGGGAAGCAATTGTTTGCCATGCTTGTACTTGACAGGGAGATCCGGTCGACTCTCTTGTTGGGATTAACACCACCTGGGCGATTTACGATCTTGCTTGCCTATCTGTTTACGTTCTTGATGTACCTGACATGATATGATCCTATTCCGACGATTTCTATGCGGAACCAATCATTGTGAGACGTGAAAATCGTTAAGATAGAGCTTGATGGATGGTAGGTTCGGTTGTACAGTGGTTTTCAAAATGAAAGCAGATAGAAATTTCATTCTAATTGTTCCACACCACATTCCCTTATCATTTATCAATAGATCATTTCTTTGCAGCTTGCTGCATTCATCAGTAGGGACACAGATGATCTTTTTCTGTTCTTAAATTTGATTTTGCCAAATAATAATTCAATTCTTATTTTTTAAATTTACGTTGCTAGAAACACATCAAGCCCCCAGGGAATTGGGCTATTGTGGAAACATCACAAGAGGATTCTTGTATTACAAAGAAGCTGTAGTATGGGAGGCGTTCCCAATGCTTTTGTCTTCCCTGGAGGCCATTCAGAGGTAATGAACTGATGTCCAACCATTCAAGACAATGCCTACATTATACCCTTAAGATTGACTGCCGCAGACTAGGTCTTCATGCAGAGCCTTCTACGTAACTGTATGATCATCTTGGGGTGGATCGGAGTTGTATCTTTCGTGCAAAAAGAAGGATCCATCTTTCTTCATGCGACTCCATTGTTGAATCATTTACTAGTCACTTTGAGATCGGTGCATATGGATGAATGACAAAGTTCAGAGTGTTTTTGAGGATCTGTGAGGTGGGTGGTCCGATGGTGGGTTCACACGAAGGAAAGGAATCCTGTCATTTTCATATCAATACTTTAATCTCTGAACTTTAGGTAGGTTGAGTTGCAAAATCTTGCCCTGTACTTAATCTGGTGGTGCTTCGAATATCATATATTTATGCAAGAGTGTTTTGTAAATGCAACTCAAGCACGAGAAAACTCTGGAGTTAATCTTTGATAATATCATCACAAGTTTTCACCAACTACCATAAATTAATCTTTGGATCCAACGATCTTTCTTCACTCATCTAATTCGCATTTTCTACTTTTTTTTTATTGCTGTAAAGCCTTTTCCACTATTTTAGACTTCATTAGGTTACGTGCTCGACCATAATATTGTATCAATGGGGACCATTTTCTTGAATTCGAGTTGCACTCAATCTTAAAATGTGTTGTTACAGTTAAATTGAAACTGTAGCTGCATCAAAATCTCACTCCCAAAAGTGAAGATGATCAATCAATATCCCTTCTATATTCTTTACATCCTGATATTTTTGCTTTTAGGTTTCTTCAGTGTAAGCTTAAAGAAAACTTTAACAAAGCATATCTTATATTGCATCTGGCACTGTTTGAGTTTGACCTTCTTTTGGTCCTCTCCGGTAATGAATGGCTGAGTAATTGGATTCCTTTTGCCGTCTATATCTTCCTCTTTCTTTGGCATGATTTTCGTTCGAAGCGTTTGGTTTCTTTTGTCAACAACCCTACCAAAAAAGTCGTAGCCTCGAGCACGCTTCCACTAGCAATTCCGCTGCGTGTGAACGCAGCTGCTTGGGAGTTGGAATTGGCATCAAGAGCGGAAAAATATTCAAGTAAACTTCAAATCCATAGTTTTCTTTCTACATTGATGTGATCTGAGATGAAACGAAACCACTAACATCCAAATGGATAACGGTCAACGCTCCTGCATCTACACGGTTGACAAGTCAACACCATCTCTGGGCTTTCCAGAAGGTTGCAAACTTACAATGTACTCGTCAGCACGCCGCACGCAGATTTCTTAATGCATGAAAATATAACGGTAAGACTCTATTTTTGTGCTTCAGTAATCTAACACGGGATTCTCGCGGAAGCGTTTATTGCCGCTAACTCGTTAAGATCTAATCCATTTGAGCGCGTGAGGCGCACTATGTCGATCGTATTGTCGTATTGTTAACCTTTGGAGGTTTAATGACAATAATATAATATCCAGTATAATGTCATTATTAAAAACAATTGTGAGATCTTAACATCAAATTAGTTTTTGCCATAAACCTTTTTTTTCTCTTAAGAATATGGCTTGGATAAGTTATATATATATATATATATATATATATATATATATAATAGATGGTTCATACAATATGAATACATCTAAAAAAAATTAAAATACAACATATTCTAGCGTGCACAATATATATCTCTCTCCAACCCAAAAAATATCTTCGAAGCGGTTGGCTATATATGAGCCTGGAAGATCACCGCGTCAGAAACCATGGCTCAAATGTTATAGATTAGATGATGACTCTCGCCTATACCACCAATAATTTGCTGGATCTAGTTAATAATCATAGCTGAATTTCTCTCAAGCAGTGCTTTACTAATCTGCAACATGCGGTCGGAATAACCTAAACAGGCTTTGCTGTCGGCATCTCAGCCTCCGGACTGAGGTGTCGAACGGATAAGATATTCACCTTGCTCGATTTGAATGGATAAGCGCGACACGCGAAAAATAGAACTCGGCTCCCTTCAGGCCGTGTTCTCGCGGGGCCCACCGGCCTTCCCTCGTCAACGGTCAATGGCCTTCTCCGATTGGGTCGTTTTCGCTCTCGTCAAATCCGGTAATTCTCATGCAAAAAAAAAAAAAAAAAAAAACTAACCACTACCTCGCCATTCGATTATCTTAATCGGTATGTTTATTTAAAAAGACAATGATTTGCTGCTCCTTAATGCTTTTCCTTCTTCTAATCCGACGCCAAAATCACCTGCTTTATGGACTTAATCAAAGACGTTTATTATATCTGTTATTTAATTGATAAAATAAGCAGATGGCTGTGTCCCTGTTTTCTAAGGATTTAAATGGTTCCTCTGCTCCTCATTTGATCGAAGGCCTCCCCCCTTGGAGAGGATGGCTGGTTCCCTCGTCTCAGGGCTTCCTAAATGAAATGGAGGCAGGGGCTCATTTCCAAACGGCAGGGGAACCAGTGTAGGTATGTGCTTTCTCTTCTTCCCCATGTGAGCCTTAATGATCTTCTCTCTTTCTTCTTCTTTGTTCTCTTATTAATCTTTCCTCCATTTATTATCTTGCTTTAGATTCTCTCCAAAAGTTACGCACCCAAACCCACGTGTTGATCCAATCCAAAAATGTTTTTTTTTTTCTCCATGTCGTTTTGTTCTTTTTTTTTTTTGTTAAACAACAAAAGATCGGAGCTGGAGGGAGGTGTGGAGTTTGTGGGTAGATTATGGGGAAAGTGTTGAGGCCATGTGGGTGATCATCTTGTTATGTTATCAACTGAAGGCCACAACAGCCAATTGTTAATTCTGCCCAAAATGGGGCTCATTTGTTAATCTTCCTGCTGCTTTTGGATGCAGGGTTGGATGATGTGGAAATCCGATTTCCGGGAGGGATTTTTCGGTAGATTCATATGATTCATCTGGTCATTTTGAGTTTTGAGGTTTCCGATCATGGCGACCCGGATAGTGTCTTCCAGCGATCGTCTCTAGTTTTGGGTTTTTGCTCCAAAAAGGAGATTTTAGCTTAGGAGGTGGTTCCATACATAAAAAGCTGAAGGATGGAATCGCCCGGTAAGGCGGGATTGCCTGGAAAGATGGAAATCATGGAATCGCCGGTCCGGCAGCAGAGCTTCCGCCGGAAGAAGATGACGAAGCAGCTCACCGGGAAACGGGACGACACTCCACTGCATTCAGCTGCAAGGGCAGGGAATTTAGCTGTGGTGAAGGAGATCATTTCAGGAGCCGATGAGCAGGAGTTGGCGGAGTTGCTGACCAAGCAGAATCAGGCAGGGGAAACTGCTCTCTTTGTTGCTGCCGAGTATGGGTTTGTCGATGTGGTGAATGAAATGATCAAGTACCATGATGTTCTCACAGCTGGAATAAAGGCTAAGAATGGTTATGATGCTCTGCATGTAGCCGCCAAGCAAGGGGATGTAGGTATTAGCTCTGTCTCAAAAATGTTTCTTTCGAACTTAAATGCCATTGATCGGTATGGCAAAGTTCTACATATTCTGTTCAGTTGTTAATTTTTCAGAAATCTAAGTGCAATACCATTTTCCTAATTTTTCCTAAAAGTTTACTATGCAAAAACATCAATGACCTGGATGCAGGAGATTGCGGTTTATGTCAGATTCTTTCCCCTGATTATCTTGATCTGCATAAAATATTATCTGAATAGTTCATTTCTTTTCTTTTGGGTTTATAGAATGATCATCTCAAATCTGAACATTATTTCTCTGTGGTCTGCTCTTGGTTTACTCATTGGTTTCTGTTTCTAATTCTTTGCCTTCTATTATTGATCATTCATCTGCACTTTACAGTGACCATCTTACCAAAGTTGTGTGTACATGTCCTAGGATTAAACAAATAATGTATTTTTGAGAAAAAATAATAAAAAATTTTAAGATTAGTAAAGAATGGATGGTCAAAAAAGAGGTTAGCATGAGAAACCGGTTTCACCGGTAGATGTTTAATGTGTTGATATGTTGGTGTCGCTTTCTTAATTTTGAGCTGTTAAATTACATGTTGCAGATGTTATGAATTTACTGCATGGTCACATCCACGGGTACAGCCAGTGAAGTTGGAGAATATGGCATATGTGATATCAATTAAATGTTACCATCTATCTCTTCATTAAATAGAGCTTTTGTTTTATCACCATTCGGCTAACTAAGCAATTACATTGGCTAGATGTCATGAAGGAGCTTTTGATGGCTCTTCCAGAACTCTCCATGACTGTGGACTTATCAAACACCACGGCATTACACACTGCTGCAACACAAGGCCATATCGAGGTGGTGAATCTCCTATTGGAAGCTGATGGGAGTCTGGCACTAATTGCAAGGAGCAATGGTAAAACTGCTCTACATTCTGCTGCAAGGAATGGGCACTTGGAAGTTGTGAAAGCTCTTGTAAACAGAGAGTCCGGAATTGCAACCAGAATTGATAAGAAAGGACAGACTGCACTTCACATGGCAGTCAAGGGAACAAGCTTAGACCTAGTTGAGGAGCTTCTCAAGTGTGAACCCACTCTGGTCAACCTGGTGGACTCAAAGGGCAACACAGCCCTTCATATAGCAGCTAGGAAGGGTCGTATTCAGGTGAATTGCTCTTGACACATTTATCGTTTCTTGTGAAGTCATATTTTCTCTATCTTTTACTTTCTTTTGGTGATCTATGGGGTCAATTCTTCATCAATATGCACAATTGTCAATATATTCATCACCTGAATCTTGAAATACTTAAGAATGTTGATGGCTTCCGTATGAGTTTTATGAACACTTGCCAAGTCATCTGTTTCTTAATCCCAATGCCAAGCCATGAGCTGTTATTTCTGGAGGAAACTGCAGATAAATCTAAATCTACTAATTATCAACTTTGCTCCTCTGCCTATATCTATTATGTCCTTTGCCATATTTGCAAGTAATTGGAGATAGGCCATAGTATCCTTCATTTTGTTTTGCTCATCTCTCATATATATTGAAAGGAGATGTTGTCAACTGTAACTGAGTTACAGTAATATATTCGTTTAAAAGACAAGGCTCACTAGAGCATATCAAAATGCTCATCTCGAATCATGATGTACCAAGAATAGAATTAACACTACCAGAATAAATGGACTAATATTATTGGAGCAGCAGCAAATGTCTAAGGGATACTAAATAGGAACCTTTCCAGGAATATGGCATGATTTTGCAAAATTAAATGATTACAAGAGCTTGTCTCCATTCCCAAACAAAAGTTATAATTTGATCTGTAATTGAAAAGGAACAGGTCAAACAGCGTTGAAATCCTTTGAAGAAGAGAGCTCCCTAGGCTGGATGTTTACATTTATTCCTTGATTAGCATTAGTCAGTCTTCTTTAGGATGAGATTTTGGAGGTTATTGTGGGATTCCATACCAGGGTAGAAAGTGCAAACTTGTAAATAACATAAAAACTGCAATCATTGTGAAGTAGGTGAAGTATATTAAACCAGAGACTTGGGCGAATTAGCCTTCCTCTCATATTTGTAGAATTAATTCATGTGTTTGAGATTTTCTTGATTCAGGAAGTGGATAAATTCATCATATGTATGCAGCTCGGCTTGAGAAACATGTATGGTGATTTGTTTTTTGTTTGTGAGTGCATTGAGTAAGGAGAGTACTCAGTGTTGATTTTGAGTATGATTTTCGGACTTTTGATAAAGGTGGGTGGTATTTCCTGATCAAAACATCCTGACTATCCAACTTTGCCGTTAGTAACCTGACGGATTGAAAGCTTTATTGGGTCAATATTTTGATTCTTGTGAAGTTTCCTTGGGACTTTTTAGCTCAGAAGGAAGTGTTTCTTAAAGAAGACCATTCTTCATTTCTCTAATCTGGAGTACTGATATTTTGATCGAAATTGTTTATCTAACCTGCAGGATGGCAGTGTGATATGTCCTATAATTGAACTAGTAGGGCAGGCAAATTTGCCACCATTTTGCCAAACAAATAAAAAGAAAAAAGAAGAAAGGGTAGATCGGGAAACTTTAAAGTTGATTTCTAGATGCCAACTCTTGTGTTGTGCAACTAAAATGAAAAGCATACTGCTTAAAATGTGGTTTGCTTTGGCATGTTTTGAACTGATGTCTGGTCTAGGAATCATTTTTTTCATGGGAGAAGACAGTGATGAGGCGAGAGAGGTGCTGGACACAATGGGTTCTTTCAATTCTTTTGGTTAGGAAAATGAACCTAATTCTTGGCAGACCTCTCTGTGCACATAATTAAAGAACTGCAGTCAGCAACCCTACTTTCTAATGTCTTATAAGAGTCAAAGATATTCATGTCATGTTATAATCATATCTGAATGAGAACATAATCTGCCTGTGGGGAATATAAAGGAAGTAGCAGCAGAGCTGATAATTCTAAGTTTCTGCTTAGAGACAACATCCATCTCGGAATCACTCACAATTTTGGTATATTTATGGGGAATGCATTATGGAATTTCCCTTGCAGTCTTTGCATCATCAGTTTGCAGCACATGAAATTGTTAGCATTTTGGTTGCTGACATATAATCAGTTACATCAAAGGTGAGGATTGAATCTTGGGACGAAGGGTGTTCAGAGTATTTTGGGGTTTAAATAGAATTTTCTGATTCTGGGTTGTGATGGGAAATAACTACCACAGTAATGAAGGCCTGATTGGTACTGCAGTGAAAATGCTTTTCCAATACGAAAGTAGAGTTATGGACCTGATCAAAGACCATGTAACCTCTCTCTCTCTCTCTCTCTCAGAGGAAAAAAAGAAATGAGAAAAAAAGAATCATTTGGTCCAGGGTTCCCATGAATAATCATATTTATAGATTAAACCTTCAATTTTCTCATGCAAGCTTCTTGCGAAAGTAAGAACTGAGATTAGGAATGATGGGTAGTGGTTGCCTGTTGCTCATTACTTTCATTATAAAGTTAAGAAACCTACTTCCTGAATACAGCTACGATAGTGAGATAACACATTCGCTAGTATTAGAAACAAAATGACAAAGAACATTTATTCAGAATCAGAAGATTTTATACATTCTTGCCTCTACAACTATAGTTTATTAAATAAGTATTAGAGCCTTGAGGCTGATTAGATAAGTCATAATGGCTATCACTACATTACATAGGGCATGAGCATGTTGTTTCTGCCTTTCTGGCATGCTGCATCAGCCTATGATGAAAAAGGTGGTCAGGCTATCGTGTTTGTAAGCCTCCTTAATATCGAATCTGCTACTGTATTTTCTTTTTGATTCTTGTGTTATTTTATGTCCTCTTTGTATTTCATTTTTTATGTTCTGAATTGCCCTGACTTGCATGGTTTTGTTGTAAATATTTTTCATCCAGGAAAGTACTCGATTTCACCCACTTTATAGAATATATACTCACTTATTAGAAAATCTTTTGTGTAGATTGTAAAGAGGCTTCTTGAGCTCAAGGAAATCGATATCCAAGCTATCAATAAATCAGGAGAGTCAGCACTTGACACTGCTGAGAAGATGGGAAATTCAGATGTTGCCTGCATATTAGTCGCACATGGTGTCCAAAGTGCAAGGACCATCGGACCCCCAAATCCTGCCCGTGAACTAAAGCAACAAGTAAGTGACATAAAACATGAGGTCCACTCGCAGCTTGAACACACCCGCCAGACCAGGAGACGTGTGCAGGGGATTGCAAAGAGGCTGAACAAGCTACATGCAGAGGGCCTAAACAATGCAATCAATTCCAACACTATTGTCGCTGTCCTCATTGCCACTGTAGCATTTGCAGCCATCTTCACAGTTCCCGGCCAGTCTGTAGATCCTGAAAACCTTGCCCCTGGGCTCACTTTAGGGGAAGCCAACATCTCACACCAAACACCTTTCATAATCTTTTTCGTCTTCGACTCCGTGGCCCTCTTCATATCTTTAGCTGTCGTGGTGGTACAAACTTCTATAGTGGTTATAGAGAGCAAAGCAAAGAAACAAATGATGGCAATCATCAACAAGCTAATGTGGCTCGCCTGTGTGCTTATTAGTGCTGCATTCCTTGCACTTTCTTTCATTGTAGTGGGAAACCATGAGAAGTGGTTGGCTATTGGAGTGACAATTATAGGCTCTACCATATTAGCCACAACATTGGGCACCATGCTCTACTGGGTGATTGCCCATCGCATTGAATCTAAGAAGCTGAGAAACATCAGACGGTCATCACTTAGTAGGTCGCGGTCATTTTCTGTCTCTGGCATGTCAGATGGGGAATTGCTCAACAATGAGTACAAGAAAATGTATGCAATTTGAGAGCGAGAAGATCAGGGTTTTTTTTCAACCCTGCAATGGCTGTCTGGTGGATCTCTTATACCACAATGTATATCAACCATGTAATTGTTATAAGTTCCTCCCCTGGCAGCAGTGCTTGCTTGGTCTGGAAGTACAAGTCTGGGAAAGAATGTTAAACGAGTTGACATGTTGTTGGGAGTGCACAGGTGAGGAAGTAACCTATATATGCGGGGCTGAGTTGGTGGACATGATGAGAATTGAGAAGTCCTTTGTAGACCTACATAATATTACAACTACTTAGCTCTCTCTTTTGATGCTTGGATAAGGCCAAAATTTTCTGACATTGATTGCATGCCACCATACTGATTTTGTCTAACCATAAGTTGGTGGATTCTGTTTCAAATACTTGTCGAAGTATATCCTCTGGAAGAAGCGGAAATCATGATAAACCATGTAGATCATCAAATGGAGTTGCTTATAGAAGGGGGTGGGGCAACTTCAACTTTTTCTTCTTTCTTTTTTGTGTATCTGCAGGAAGATGTTAATAAAAAGTAAGTATAACTTTGCAAACTTAATCTTTTATTGCTATCTCCTAGTGTTACATAATTTCCTCACAACCAGTATGTGGTCTACTGAAGTAGTCTCTCTTAGATGATGCTTGTTTATATAAAATTGTACCAATAAGGTGCGATGCATGCAGAGAGCATATTGGATGGCTTGGACATCAAAATAACCATTTTCTGTAGAACTTATGTTAGATATAAATGCATTTTTCAGTTGCTCTCTCTTTCTCTCTCTCTCTCTGTGTGTGAGGGAAGTAAAAGGGCCAGGCCACAATAGGTACCTTCATTAAAGATACCTATTTACATTGATACCATTGTGAAGGAAGGGAAGATTGAATATTTAATAGGAGTTTTTCTTAATTTTATAAAATAATAAAGGATACAAGTATAGATGAAAGTCTCTTTACACATTGCATAGCTTACTGTGGGATTTGATAGCCATTTGCCAAACAGGCCCTTATAACATACAACGAACCTACCATACCTAGGAATATCTTGTGATTCACATCACTTGGCTCCTCCTCCGATACCTCCCTTACATGAGCATGCATACCCTTACAGTGTGAAACAAGCCTCTCACATGGCTCCTTGTGTAATGTTGCCCTTATATGAGCAAGTATGTAAGGCAAGCATTGCTGCCAAGATTCTATTGCTACCATGATGCATTGTCCCTCTGTAGTTTTTTTCAAGATAATATTTGGCATAATCCCGCGAAAGCAAAAAATCAAAGCTATCAAATTTGCGCCTGACCTTTTGCGACCCAACCTCATAGTTATACTTCTATGGATCACGTGGCAGATATGCAACAATATGAAAAAAGAAAAAAAGTTGTGTTTCATAGAAGAAAACTCTTTTTATGTAGGCTAGACTTGGCATGTGCAATATATATACCTAGAATTAAAGATAGGAGTTCTTATTCTTTCCATTTCAGGTTGAATTGAAAACAGATCGATTTGGCTCTACAACATATATAGATGGCGCATTCGATGATATAAGGGACTAGAGGTTCAGGATCTATCAATAGTCACATTCTACTTAGCAACATTTTTTTGCTTAATAATTAGAGATTTTATCTTTGAGTTTTGGATGGTACGTGTCCAAATATTATGGCTTGGATAATTATAGTATGGGTAGATATCTCCCTCCACGAAAAAATACAACAAAGGTAGATGGCCAAGATTTTTATTGATGTCGGCACCTTATATGCCGACTCTTCTTAAAAGCCTACGCGACTGTATGGGGATTAACTCTTCTAAGAGCGGTAGGTGTAAAGTAGCATACGTTAAATTTGGACTAACATCAGCAACTCAATCACCGACATTAGTTCAAACTTTCGGGCAAGGTTTTCCGTAATAATGGCAGAGGTCCCTCCACACGGCCCCCGGGTTGTCGTCTTCGTATCCAGAAGAACGTAAACCCTCGTGTTTTCCATCCTCTCTCTTTCTTCTCTCTCTTGTTGGCCTTTTTGTGGGATCCGGTCGACCCAGGATGGACACGGAGCTGCTGGAACTCGCAGCGGCAGTTCGAGTTCCGGCAGCAGGCCAAGTCCAGCGTCCGCCTCTCCAACCGGAATGTCGTTCGAACTGGTCCGCAAGTTCCAGGGGCTCCAGAGAATCGATTTCGACCTCCTCCACCCTATCTCTCCGGGAAGGAGCATATCATCCCTGTAAACCCTTCTCTTTCGCTGGAGTTTCCTTTTCTCAATTCCAAATCTCAGATTTTAAGGGTTTCTACGCCAACATTTTTGCCGGACAACTCGATTTCGATATATCACGCGAAAGAATTCTTGTTTTCTGAGAACCTTGTCCTATTTTTGGGTCCAATTAGGAAAAAAACGAATCTTGACAGTTTTGAAAGCGTAAACCCTCGTTCTGTTGTGCTGTCATATAACTCAACTTGAAGTCGTTATGCGAATGATTTCTTTCTTTCTTTCTTTTTTTTTTTTTTTTTTTTTTGCTTAATCTTGTTTACTTTTGGGAACGATTAGGAAAAGGAGCAAATCTTGATAGGTTTCAACTTTTATGGCTTCCCTCCCACTGTGATATTACCAGATATCCCATTCGATTCAAATCACGCGGAAGATATCTTTTTCCCGATAATGTTTTTCCCCCTTTTGGGGCCGATTAGAACAAAAAAAACGATTTCTTGATAGCTTTCAGGGCTTGATCCTGCCACTATGATTGATAAGTTGGCGTTTTGTAGCAGGATCAGTTGAGGCTGGAGATGGAGACGGAGATCAAGAAGTCTCGTCGTCTGTCTCTAATTGATCTCTCTGACATTATTGGAGTTGATATGTACCATGTGGAGGGGTAGGCCCCAGAGATAGTCTCAGATGATTTGGGGCTAATGTTGATTAATGAGGAGATAATTTCATAGTGTTATTGGGATTCTGTGGTGGAAAATAAATGAGAAGTTGCAGGAGTGTAGTCAGATCCCCTTGGTTGAGTTTGCAGCCCAGTTGCATATTGGCTCGGAGTTGGTGGTGTCTGTTCTGGAGTCCCATCTCGGAACACTTGTAAGTAAACTTTATAATTTTGCCTAATATTATTTTTCTCATTTTTTGCTCGATAGTATTTTATTATGCTAATGTTTTTTCTATGCACGATCATATTTAAGCATGAAAAACAATACTATGTTCCACCAGCAATCTCATATTAAATAGGAGAAGGTTTCATCAATCGCATGGTTTGAGTTAACAGATATATACCTTCTGTAGACATTGTCTGTTGTACCGCCCCATACCATTTGGTACGGGGCATACCGTACCATACCGAAAGAAAACTGGTACGAAACATATCTTCAAGTTGATACAAGCCTCCTATACCGAGGTGCGTACTAGTCCGTACCGAGGTATATCAAGATAAAAATTGAGAAAAATAGTTATAGAGCTATTTTGGTATAGGAGTGTACTGTACTGTACCATACCGAACCGATAAGGTACCGATACGGTATCCGATACTGATATTGCGGATCTTATTTCTGCACTTTTTTAAAAAAATAAAGATGAGAAAACCCCAAAAAAATGTTACAGTAAAGTTTGTTGGAGCTGCAATACAATTTTATTTATTGTTTGTTAGATGTTATGATAATATTAATGTATATATTTTGTAAGTGTAATACAAATTGAAATTGATTTATTGACAAGACAATTTTGAAAAATGTGATGATCTGGGACAAAATAGCGGAAGTTCGAAACTGAAATTTAGGCAAGAAGAGGGGTTGGGCGCCTTTTGCTAGTAATTCTGTAAGATGCTTATAAATATGATAAGTTGTCCTTTCTGGACTATTATTTTTTTGATAAAAGATTGAATTAAGATTGCAAAAGAAGAGAAAAAAGGGACATGAAAGCTAATCTGTTTATTGTTTAAAACTTACAAAAGAACAATTGGTTGGACGCCGTGTTGCTATCAAGATTAACATGAGCAAGCCATCAGCTCCGGCTTGGACAATGAGATTGGATTGTCCAATATGATACTCCATGAAATGAAGGAAAGAGGCCATGCACATTTGACCATTGCATAAATATCTATCTTCAAGATACCTTCAACTTTCTTCAGCTATGTAAAAAACTTGATCTGATTTTCATTTTTTCTGGTCAAATGATTTAAGCACAAAAAATTCATTTACATGATGATCTCAAGCTTATGCATAAGGAAAGAAACAAATGAACCAAAATGATGGAGTTCCTTGTAATGCTCTTTGTTCTCGAGCACACTAACTACCTTTGGATTCTCGAAATCACTCGTTCAATTGAATCATTAGAGGAATTCCCGGATGTTTAGAGAGATATACATTGAGAGAAGAGAAATTTCAGATAAAATGTGCAATGAAACATAATGTACACCACGGCGACAACCCAGGGGCTGAGTTTTATATAAGCTTTCTTGACAGGGGCTTGGGCCATTGGCCTGGCCCAGCTCCAATTCTTTGGAGCCTTGTGGTTTTGAAGTGGAGAGGAAGAGAGAAGAAGGAGAAGAAATGGTGGTGGTTTATGTGAAAGGCAGAGGAGCAGCAGCATGAGTGCCTTTATGTGCCTGTGCCAGTCGATCATTGATAGGATTGCTGAATCCATCTTCAACATCGCCGCTCTCCTCCTGCCTAGCGAGACACTGCGCCCTCATGGGGATGATACTTTCAGAGATGTACATCCTCCTCTTCCTTTTCTCTTCATTTCTTCTCCTTTCTTCAAATTACAGCTGAAGAAGAATTTTCAAGGCTGTGATATAGGTTCTTCCCCTCTCATCCAATCTAGAATTGGTGGTAACTACCTTAAATTTTGAAACTATTATCTCCCAATGTTTTGTTGGCCTAGACTGAATTAAGGTTCCTCACACCTCAATTGCCTCAACCAGTGTGGTAGTGTCTATGAGCAACTGGAAAAGAACGCTTGTATATGTTTTCTGGAGTAAAATTGCTCTAAAGTTTCATGCTTTTTGACATTCAGCAGATGACTTTTTTCTGTTTCAGAAAGTTATATAGAGATCGTGCTTGCTCTACAGAGATCCTTATCAAAAGTTGAGGCTTATGCTTCTAAGGTTAGATATTGTTCCACTTTAAAACAACTTTTTCTTTTTCTTCTTTCAAGCTTCAGTGAATATTTATTGTTTACGGGTAAACCAGTTTTTATGCAAGTGAAAAAAAATGGAAGGTTTGGGATAAACAAAATTTGCAAAGTACTCATTGAAAGCATTTGTAATTTGTTCCAGGACCAGGTTCAGTACAAACATTCTTGTCAACTCATGCCCTCAGAGTGCATATTACAAGCATCGAAAAGGTAGTGAAGTGTTCTCAATTGATAAGTTTGCCTGATTTAAATCTGACACAAATCTTTTCTGGCACTTCTTCTGTATATACTACTTACAATGCTGACCAAGTGCTGTGCATTATTTTGAGCTATTCATGGGGCATCTATAATAAAAGCATTATCCATTTTCTTATTTTTTGTGTTGGTTAAAATGAAATTTCATCAAGGGATTCTTGATTAAGTTCAATGGCGGTAACACCTAATTATAAATGGTCAGGTTTTACCAATTAGAAACTTTGTACTCCTTACTTTGATAGTACTCAGGCTGTACCTTCCAAGTTTTACTAATTTTGGTCATTAAAGTTATGATAATTTTTCAAATTTGTAAAAATTTGCACTAGATGGTAGCAAAAAGATCAAGGAAGACACCAAAGAGGAAAAGAAACACACCTTTTATCAGGTAGTTTTAGCATGAAAGGAATTGTATAAGGTCCTAGAGCATTTGTTACTGGTATAAAATACCACTCGTTATAGACTAGTCTGCAAAACACGAATATTTATTATTGAAAGATGGCAACTTGTCCTGCTGCTTGAGATCTCGTAAACCTGTTTCACTGTAAGCCTTCACTGTTATTCCTGTTTTCACCTTAGCCTTTGAAAGTTTTAACATAAATCACTTTCGGTAGTTAAACTTCCACTAATGCATATGTTGGCAAGCTCCCAGCCTACAGTAAGCTATCGGATACCTTGTACTTTGCAAATCCCAAAGGGCCATGAAGAAATTCAATCGTTTTGAAGTCACCTTCAGTAATAATTTCCAATTACTCATATCTTGGCAAGCTCTCAGCCTATGGTAAGCTGTCCAAATACCTCAAACATTTCATACCCCAATAATTCCTATAGAAGTCGGTCACTTTGGAAGTAACACAAGGGAATTGACTGCAGATCTTTGCCAGCCCTCAGTTACTGATGGAAGAATCAGTAAGATTTTTTAAAAAATAGATATTTTTGGAGAGTTGGAAAGTGAAGGGTGTATTGTAATGATGGTAGGTGCTTTCTTTTCTAGGCCTCAAATAAGGATAAAATAAGCTACTTGAGGGATGTTATAATTCATAGTTTAGTAAGATAATTTTCTTCCTTTTACACTATTTTTAATATTTTAAACTAGTAAATGCATAACTTCTACGATTGATAACATTATGAGAAGAGATCCTCTTAAATCCTGTGTCTGTGCGAGAACTGTGACCGGACGAACAAACTCTAGCACTCATGATGCATGTTTGCTGAACTTAATGGTCTCTAGAGGAGGGAAAGAGGGGTAGCATGACATCACAATGATTACTAAAAAAGGGAATATTGATTTTTTATGAAGTATTTTAGAAATTATTTTCTATATAACAATAAGAAGTTTGGCGAGCTCAGCACGTTTGATTTTATAACATGGTATTTATACAACCTACTAAACGACTCATTCATAGGGTTCAAAGCAGGAGCAGTTACGAGAACTTGGAGACCAAGAAATAATCTAGATATTGTGATGCTATAACCTATCCACCCTTTACCTAATCCATTCGCCGTGCTCCCCATTATTGTATTCTTTGTGAAGGATTGGTCCATAGTCTAACAAATTTTTATTTGAAAGAGCCTCATCTCACAGTTTAAAAGATGTCATGCCAACATTGCTACCAAAAAAACCTTCAACTTCACCACTATTCTTGCATTTATGCATTAAATAGTTTCAGATGCTATTCCTATGTAGTCACTTCAACTGGGCTAACTAAACCTAAGCATGCAGTAAGGATAGGCAATGAAGATATAAGCTAGCTAGATGTCTCAGATCAAAAGTGAATTATCCTTCTCAAGAAACATAATACAGATCTGCTTCTCAGGGGTCAATTTCTACTTAGGGCTTTTTATGAGTATATGTCACATTCCCATGTTTACCTTCCTTAATAAGGCCACTAGTCATGAGGTAGAACCATCAAAACCTCTAACAGGTAATTTTTACATATATGCACTACTAGTGCTACCACCGCCTTCTACCACACTTTTACAATTTTATCAAAGTTTACTTATTATTAAACACAAACTTCAAACCACCATAAGATGATTTACACTCTTTTGAGAAGCATCGCTAAAGACAAAGGTATCATATAAAAGTTAAAATTGGCATTCAACTATCACAAAATCTTAACATTAGAACCCATGAATTAATCCATGGCACTTTATATTTTAGATCATACATTCCACAGGATTCCCTAGGTGGAGCATAAGAAAGCTCAGAGATGAAGCAAATGGGACACATTCCTTACTTTACACACCCACTTGTTGGGATTAGTGGGGTTTACAACTGATTCATGATTGCTTAAGCAAATGGTGAATTTTAGGACTTCGCATTTTTCATTTTCAAACGACCAGAGCATCTGCCTAGATTGAGGAGAAAGACTTGGAGACAGCCCAAAATGAAGCTTTGACTGCGAGTTTGTCGTGACTTTATCCTTAAAAACAGTCTTGCTATTAGAAGGCTGGGCCCTTTGCCCTCAAATATCTTTGTTCTAATGAGCTTGCTAGCCCTGGCCACAATGGTGGACCTCAAGTTTTTTGGAGATTCAATGCCAGAGCAATTATTACAACCATCAATTTCAACATTGCTGGTTAATTAAATGTTTCCTTGCTTCACTGAGATCATATACCCTAGAAATCATCTAGGACTTCCTGCAAACATTTTGCTAGAAGTGACTTGGATCAGCTAAAATCTTCTATCATCTTAGTCTGGCTATAGGTGGTTTCTGCTGAGATACTGATCGCGGATTTAAGTAGAAGTCCTCATCACATTTTCCTATATTTCTGCCCTTGAGTAGAGGACCTAGAGGTTTTACATCTTATTCAATAAATCTGCACCGATTTCACATTCTTTTGGAGGTTACACACCTTAAATAACACCTAACTTATATGATAAACTTCCTTGATCATGCCATATTTCTCATTTTCTTATGCCATGAAAGAGACTTGTTAGCCAAGGACACTTTTGGTAATGTGATCATGGAGAAGAAAACGAGGTGTAAGTGGATTGGGAACAATTCTCAGCTTATCATTCATAGAGGACAGTTGCCCTGTATGATGAGGTACAAGTGGATTAAGCTATGCCTCATGGATAGAGACCCCAGTAGCTGAACCATAAATTTGACTTTTATTTTGACCAACTCTGGAACTTTGAGAATTTACTGGTAATCTCCCAATTTTTTTGAAAGATTTTGTACCTTAGTAGCAGGAATCTTCTATGTAAGGTGGTGCAACCATTTCTAAATCTTCTCGGAAACTCATCCTTGCACCCACTTTTTTTTTTTTTTTTTGCATTTTTTGTGGGACCTACTTCCACATACTTGCACCCAACAGGCTTCCAATTACTATGTTTTGAACATTAATAACTATTATCAGAGTCGATAAGATAGAATTGTATGAAATTTTAGTTGTAACTAAACAATGAATGGGCCAATTCAAAGGTCAGTAGAGTATGGGCCAGTTCAAAACCAAGTGTTCCAGACCTCAGCCAATTGTAACTGTAACCAAATTTAAATCCTCCTCCTCCTCCTCCTCTCTCTCTCTCTCTCTCTCTCTCTTCTCTCTCTCTCGCTCTCTTTGGGTGTGCATGCATATGGAGTGCGCGTGCACATGCATGTGTAGAGGACTTAAAGCATTTCAAAGTTTCTAGTTTCTTTGCCATCGCTTTGCCTTAGAATTTATAAGAAATTAAAAACTGACTTCTCGTTTGGACTAAGATTTCCTTTTCTGTGCATTGCTTCATAATTTTAAGGATGCATCTGTTTTCACAAATTTTATCTCCTTTACCTGTACTCATTTATCATTCTATATAACCTTAAGTTTCCTGTCTTATAGACTAACTACTAATTGTTTCTGTGATGTGCTTTTAATGTTATATTTTTGTTTGCACTACTGATGTATTGCCTGGTAATATTATACAGATATCCATTATTTTTTCTAATTCTCAGGCTATCGTCTATTTTCTAGATAGCAAGCTTCGTGATGGTATGCAACTGTGATGGGCTGGAAAAGAACTTGTTAGGGGAAAAAGGTTATCTGATTGCACAGGTGAAGACAACGATAGATGTACTTTGTAAAATCAAAATCATATATTGCCAGGAAATTCATTGCATGAGTCGGTCTTTTGATGGCAGATTATCATCAAATTGAAGTCAGCTTCCTCGGGGCTGTAAGCTCTCTCTCACATTACTGAAAGATATACAACTGGTGTTTCATCAGTTTTGTACATTTTTTGTTGCTTGTGGCTATTCCTGTAAGGTTTTGGGTTCTTCAAGTGTTTTTGGTACATCTCCATTATGCTGTCACAAGGCCTGCAGTCCCACACTTTCTGAATTATTCTTCTTTCAGAATTGCTGTTCACCTGACAGGTAAAAAGTTCAGAGGAATTTAGAAACCGGAACAGTAGCATTATTAGTGAACAAGGAAAAGGTATCCTATGAACAGTTATCTCAAAGAATCTTTGGCACGTGACTTTTCAGTTCAAGCACATGCATTGTAACCCTGATCTTATAATATTCTTTTTCTGATGTATTATGAGCTTTATGATTTAGCAAAGATATACTGGCAGATTCTAAAGCAAGTGAATTCTAGTTAGAGGATATTTTAGCCCCCACAAGTGCCTTCCAAGACATCATCTGTAATGATTATTGTTTAGATCAATGATATTTTTGTCTTATACTATTTCTTGCACAATTATCAATCTTCTAAAATTATTAGAAAATATATCAAACATCAGATTTCACATTGCCATCTTGATGTAGGTCATCACCATGTTCCTTGCAGCTTATAAAGAAATTTTCTTTTTTAAAACAAGTCGATGAATGGTCCAATTTTTGCTGAAGCCACTTCAATAGCTATAAAGACGAAGGCAAAGACATTAACTTCTGCTTCTCTGCACACACCTTAACAGAGAAGCTCGCGACAAGATGGTCCATTTGATCTCTTGTTATACTCATCAAAGTGATAGGTTATAGGCAACAGCTTTATGTACAGTTGCTGGCGCTGATAAATATAGTGCAGTTTAAATGCATGGAGCATATTGAAATTTCTTTCACATGTTGCTGAGTATGACCCCATCTTGGTTGCAGCTTTTATCTGCAAACTAATCGAGTAATACTTGAAAAGATTAGATTAGTGGTATACAGGAAAGGTTTCAAGGCTACGTGCTTTTCTTGTGTTCTTTTCCTGCCATGTGAATGCCACTTGTTCTAAGGAGCATAAATTGCAAAAAAGTTAAGACAAGTTGCTTAATTGAGAATATTTCCAACTGAAAAGTATCTGCAAGGAAAAAAGAAAAAGCCACCATGTATTTCTTGGTGTCATGTATGTGCTCTGTTTGCTGCTAACTCCAGCCATCATTATGAAAGAGGTCTTCAACACAGCTTTTTTTTTCCTTTACTGAAACAGGCATATCATACAACGCGGTCTTCAACATAGCTTCGTGAACTTATAATTATAACGGAAGCAGCAAAAAAACTGTTTAGGAGTAATTTGTTATTAGCTCTTGAGACAAGAAAATCTAATATGAATTTATTGCAGATAATCTTTAGAAATATATTACGTTCCCAACAATTTCACTATTCAGATGCATTTTAGAGTGAAGGATTAAAATATTGAAAAAAATCATGTACTTGTGCTCTTGGTGATATAAACTATTCAATTTAGTATTTGTGGACAAGTTCGATGACAGAGAACTTATTATTTTATTTTTCCAGAACAGGTTTCGAGATATGTGTGTATCTAAGTGATTAAGCTTGTTAATTTATCATCCATGACTTAATGTCATTCAGGTCAAGAGTGAAGAATATGAGTGCATCTATAATCAAGCATCCTGTAGAACTTGAGATGTTAAGAAGCACCACTTATGATTACCTTAAGTAAAAAGGTATTATTTTAAGTACATTACAGCAGAATGATTTTTGTTATGTCAAATTTAATTTCCTACTTGCAAAATAAAACTAAACCATTTTATTCAAATAGCAGTTGATAAAAGGTTTTTAGATACTTAAAGATCATGAAATGCCTTTAAATATAGAGTTTATGTATTCTAATAGCATAGGTGCAGAGCTCTTAATCACTTAATCATGGAGCAGTGTGTCATGTCAAGCATGGAATCTGGTACATAAAGAACTATCGTATGAAGATTTTCTTATGAAGGTTCTGCCGTTCAACATCAATAACATAATGACTTGATGCGTCAAATATCTTGGTGAAGAAATAAGATATTAAATCATAGCAAATTGTAATCATGTGTCCAAAGTTAGATGTACTTTCAGAAGTCCATGCATCTTCTTATTTTCTTTGAGAACTTAAACAATGCATGACAAATGACATCATGCAGCCAAGTGCACCAAATATATGACTGAAGAATCTCATCTCCTTGCCCTATAGAGCCCAGAGAAAGTTAGGTGGAGAAAGGTGTCCCTGTTTCATGCTTATCAGCGCTTAAAGCGCCGAACATAATTAGTGGGGTTAGTTATGCTGCTTCCTTTAGCTTGAATCTTGCTAGACCTTTTGCTGACATGCCTACTCAGTTCAAGATTTATTTATCTGCAGCTGAAGACTTCCAGTCCTTTGTTTTATAATCACGGAAACATTTTGTCATGGAATTGGTATATGCAGTTATGCTTATTTAATGCAGAGTGTCGAGCAGCTCAAAGTTTGTTTCTCTGATGAGATCATCATTAAGGTGCCCACTGTGAAAATTTACAGATAGCTTCAGACTATGGTGTTTGTGAGTTATCTTGTTACAGATAGCTTCAGACTATGGTGGTAATGAGTTATAATATTTAGAGATCTCCCCCAGCCCTCTTTTTTTAACCCTCTTTCTCTTGTTGATTACTGGTTTCCTTTTTCCTTCCATTTTCCCGTGAAAATTTACCAGTTTATGCAAACCGAAATTCCAGGCATCACAAAGAGGATTCTTCATAGCAGGGATGCAGTCCAAAGTTTTTTAGTTAAATCCGACAGCTGATAAGCATGACTAATATGTCGTGACAGACTCATCCTATAGCAGATTTAGCTGCAGTGTCTCTTTGTTTGACGACTCGACAAAATCTTCCTTCAGGACACGTTTGTTGGTGGAACAAGGGGGTGGTCTGTCGCATTCATTCGAATGTTGTCTAAGTTCATTGTTTAATGGTCTTTTTGGATGTAGCCAGACAATTGAAAAGATGCATCCGTGTAGGGTGGTTGTCCCAAGAAACTAATCCCATACTGAAGCTTGTAATCAGCTGATTTGATATTCTTGCCAGTACCACTTTCCAAAAATTTTGTTCTTAAGCATCCAAAGAATCTCTTGATTAAGGAAACCAAACCTGTGAAGGAAGCAAGTCAAAAAAAATTCGTCGGAGTACATGTAGCATGATTCACAGATTTGTAAGTTGGATATATCTTTAGGAAAAATATAGTTTTTTTCACTCAAATGTACTCACTATTAACGAAGTGTACAAACTCTGCCATGTTTTAATAAATTATCGCAATGCACAACAAAAGCATCTGGCACTGGGAAGTACATGCGATGCTTTGATTTAATGTGCAAACAACTGACACTAGAAGACATGCAAGATTGCATGATTCTTGTTGGTGATAATTTACCTAAAGAGAGTTTTGAGCATAATCGATTTTTATCATTTAAGCACCCAATATCACCCCATCTTTATGCAAGTAGGGAACTGAGAACTATCACTGCCGTTGTGAAGAGCAATGCTGCTGCCTTTTCACTATAAAGCAATGTTATGTGGAAAGGTAGCACTTCATCTAGGGTCACATCTGATTTGGGAGGCCATAATCTGGTGTCTATAAACTGTTCTCAGTAGCTACGCCTGAATGCTTTTCGCCATAAGCCCTTGTATTTTTAACTGTGATCACCAGGACCCCCAAGTGTTATTTTATTGTGCACTTGCGGCATTTGATCTAGGCGATTAGAAGACACACTGAATCTCCTCGACAGGGCTGAGGCTTCGGAACTTGAACCTGGGGAAGTAGCATCTGTCCTTAAGCGTACAAACCGAAGGATTAATAAAAAACTATGGCTCCTGCTGGTGCTCAGACCTGTACCAGTTGACGAGCAAATTTGTTTAAATTGCTTCGACTGCCGCTATTCTAATCTAGAATGCTATTGCACTGGCTAACTTGGAAATGAAAATAATGCATAACATGGGTGGTTGTGTGAGAACTGTATAGGCATGTATTTAGTCTCATATTAGTTATTCGCTGGATAGATCTTGGATATTTATACATAATTAAGGAGCCCAAATAATACCTTTCGATGAGCTATTTTGGATGAGGTTGAGTTGTGACAAATAGTATTAGAACGGATCCAGCCTATAACCTATGTGGACTAGGAGACACTGCAGTACAGGTTTATTGGGGCTGGGTACGGATTGATCGTAGTGTTTGTGATTAGATTTGAATGAATTTGAATCCTTAGTCTGACGAGGACGTCAGGACTTCAACGAAAAGAGTATGTGAGGACAGTATGTGCATGTATTTAGTTCCATATTGGTTATTTGTTGGGTAGATATTGGGTACTTATACAGAATTAAGAAGTTCAAATAATACCTTCCGGCTAGCCATTTTGGATGAGGTCCTGAGTTGTGATAAGCTGGAAGTTAGAATATTATCAAGTTTGCTTCGGCAATTTTGAGTTGTTACATGTATAATTCTTTTGCAGCTGGTTCCAGTGGAACGCTCTCTACATTGAGGCTCACAAAGCTATTTGAGTTGGTGGAAGCGCCATGGAAATTGTTGTCCGGTCCCAAGGGCAGGACATGGTCACTTTGTATAAAATCTATGAACGTTCGACAAAGTTACATTGAAAGTGCAAATATGATTCCAAGTACTGAACAGAAGTATTTCCTACCATAGCCAATGAGCGTCGGACAAATGAAAGAGAGAAAGATGTAGCATGATCTGAGAAACAGTTTGTTGTTTGCGCTGCTTATGATGGACTAGATTTCAGGTTAGAAACAAACGTAGTCGAAGGTACAACCTTAGAACAAACATGGAAGCTTTGATTGCTAAACAAACGGGGCCGAGCCTCAATTCCGCGAGTGAAGTTTGGATTTGAATGAAGCTTTTCATCTTGAGATGCACGATTAAGCCTAGAATCCGTGGCCATTTCCAGCGGAAGTGAAGCACAACCAAATCCTCAAAAGCTAGCAAAATCAGATTCTCAGAAAGTAGGAAAAGAAGAACTCCCAAAAATCACATACATTAAGTACTGATCTTATCCTCATCATCCCCGGAAAGGCCAAGTCTCTCTCGAGTCTCACAAGCTGCAGCAATCCTAGGAGCAGACATCACTTGCACTCTTTCTCGCGCATGCTAGCTGCTGGGACTTCCTGCAGTAGGCTATTGCTCCTTGGATCGAGCTCTCCACCTCCGAATTAACGCTGCTGCTCCTCTTCAGAATCTGTGGCTGCAGGTGGTATCCATTTGAACTTGCATTCGAAAAGGAGGAAGAGCATGATGAAGATGCAGATGAAGATTTGGCTGTCGAATTCCATTTAATGATACCAGAAAAAGACTTCCTATGACTCCACTCTTCTTCATTTTGCTTCCCGCCATCAATGCTCCTCATGAGAGTAGCAGCACCCTTGTCTCCCACTAGGTAGCATCTCTCCCTCTGAATTTGGCCGAATGGTTTCTTTTTCCCTGCCTTCGCGTAGCCATTTGAGCACTCCTTGGACTCATCCGAGCAGTCTGATTTGGCGAAGAAAGACTTGAGGTAAGCTCGCGATGCCTTCAGCTTGAGACCCAGAGATGACTGCCCGATCAACTTGAGCCTCTTGGACCAAGACTTCTTTGGATTCGATTGAACGAGCCCGATAGAGCATTCGGACAAGCTGCCCTCTGAATTGAGCTCTCCGCTAACATGGCAAGAAGTGGCAGGAGAGATGCTGCAGCATTTCTCAGACGGAGTGCTTGCGGCAGTGCATGGAGTTGTGGCCATCTTCTCTTCAAAGGCATCTGGAGGCTTTCCATGGGGTGGGGAGGTGGAGCTCTGGAGGAGCTTCCGAACCATTTGGAGGCGAGGCGGGAGATGTAGAGGGAGGAGCTTTCCTTTGTAGAAGAGCTCATCGGCAGGGAAGGTGGTGCTCTCTCTATCTCTTGGGTTGGCAGACATTTGGAATTCAAATTCTTTAGAATGTGGAGGAGAGGAAATGGTGTAGCACAAGAAGGTGGCGGAGCCGGTATCCATGTCTATGTAGTCTTCTTCTACTAAGTGGTCGCAGGGGGGAAGGCTCTTTGCCATTCCAGTGTTGTGATGGCCAAACTAACAATTGCAGCGTCTCGGTTCGGTGCTATCTCCTCCCTCTTCTCCCATCAATGTTATCAGCGCTTGCTTGATGGTGGGAAAGAAGTGGGAGGAGGAGGGCATCCTTTAGTAGGAATAGAGCCAAATAAGAAAGAATTATGGAAGGGCTGTCATCCAAGATAACAAATGCAGGGAATTTTAAAGGGGAGCCATCCATCTTATCGGTCCCCCCACCCTTTTTCATATGACCCATATTTCGTCCTTCTATAAACTTGTGTCCCTTAACCTTCCACTAAATGTTGTGTTCCGAGTTAAACATGTTCATTTAGTAATGGTACTTCAATTGGCATCGTTTTCTGATTGTTCCGTAGTTTGAGCCTCAGATTTTGAACTAGGGAACAACGAGAGTCAAGCACGTACTGTGAGCATGTCAAGTATGAGGAATTGAAAGAGTTTTATGCGATACAATGAAGTAAAGAAAAACTGATTGAGATGGTAATATTACCACGGCTAAGTAAAAAAAAAAAAGGCTAACTCGATGGTTGAAGACAAAATGGGAACGGAACTTGAAAAAGATCGCAGTAACATACCTCGTGTGGCCCCTGATAGAATGAATGGACCAGCAAAGCAAATGGTAAATAATTGGCAACAGGTTACTCAGGTTACTTTGGCTAGAGCTAATTTTTTTACCCCATTTTTTTTATTAAAAAAATTCTCCACCCTCCAGGTTTCTGAGGACATGTTTGGCAAAATCTTGTCGGATTCCAAGTGATACGGAGCACATGGTGCAAGAGGGTCGCGGCTTGATCCAGGTGAGATTAATAAAAAAAAAAAAAAGAAGAAGAAAACGACCTTGGGGACTCAAAAAAACTTCTCGAGATATTTCTTTACATATGCACCCCCCCTCTTCCACTCTCTCCCCTCCTTCGCATCCCTGTCTCCAAGCCATCCTGCTGGATCCGACAAGATCTATAAGAATTCTCCTAAGAAGGCATTTAAATTTGAAGAACAGAAACCCCTATACAGCCTAAGTCCATCATATTCACGACATCTTATCTTCAATGAACCTCATAGTTCCTGAATCCTTTTCCACTTGGAAAAATTTCTGCTAAAGTAAATTTTCTATTTAAAATCTCCTTCAAGGTCTACTAACAAAACATCCAAAGCCCTCCGCAAAGACTACCCACCCAACCCCTCCTCATCAATGGCTCATACACTGGGTTCCCCTCTCTCAACACGTTCCTAAATCTGGTGGACTATGATTGTATTCCACACGAGATACAGTTTGGATCAGTATTCCACACAACTAGAGACAACTGGATTTTGGCATCACCACCTGGGATCATCGCCTCTAGGCCAGAAATCCTTCAATGAAACTCAACAGTAATTTGACACCCATTATTTACATACGCACCTACTAAAGGTATGGTCAGCAGAATGCTTACAAAAAAAATGCGAGTATAGAGTGCAACTGCGAATGGTGAAAAAACACAGTTGCAGTATCTAGATTATCCAGATAGATACAGATTGTGTTGAAAAAAGAATATATACCCGAAAGGTAAATTTACAATTCATGTTTCCCAGAGCATACTACATAACAATTCACTGTCGTATATAGAGTGGCTCCTCCATGGCTGTTATTTCAGAGAATACAAATTCAAGTCTATTTTTTGGATTCTGAAATACCTGACCTGAGTTCCTGTTCAAGCTCATCAAACTCCCAGCCACCAATCTCATCAGTTGAATAGTCTTTGCTGACTTTTCCAAATTCTAGCTCCAGTTTTGCCAGTTCTGATTCTGGATCCATGCGTTCAGCTGCTGCTTGCGGTGACTTGGGAGATTCAACCCCTTTGGATTTAGAATTAGAGGTTGATTTGGGAGACTCAACCCCTTTGGATTTAGGTGAATTAGATTGTGTAGTATCATCAGATGGACCTTTTTGTGATCTCTCTTCAGATGGTGTCAACGTTTCTTTAGGAGTCTCAATCTCTAGTATTGGCCTCTCAATGGATTCAAATTCTGCTCTCATTTTCTCAACAAAATCAAATAATTCTTTGGCCTCAGGATCATCTTTCCTGCATACACAATGACCATGATTTCCACAATGTTCAGGAAAAAGAATGAACTTATGACAACAGGTATGAGCCACATGTAATGCTAAGATTCCTAAGAATAATGCCATGGTCGTAACAAAGGAGGGAAAGCTTAGATGTTGGAAAGCAATACCTCGATGTGTTCCCTTGTTCAGCATAAAGCAGCTCCTTCATGTGATCAACCACACTGAAGGCCGCTATAATCTGAGAAAATAAGCCATGAGAATGGCAATATTCAACATCAACAAAAACAAACTAGTTGTCAGCAACTTCATCAAGATCCTTAAAATAGCCAAAGAAATGGTACAAACACAACCATTTCTAAGTTTCTATACTTAACATACACTTTGATCAAAATTTTACATGGCAGACAATCTACATGTAAAGTCTAAATCTTGAAAGCTTATCAAAATCTTTGGGTACTGCACCTGCTTCAAAAATCTAGCCCTCGCAACTGCCTCCATGCTTAAAAACCAGTGTTATGAGAATAAAACCAGTCCAGCCAATTAGATTGGAAAACCCCTGAACTGGACTTCTGGTGGGTCTGATTCCCCTAGAAGAACCAACATGTAATTGGAGCGACTAAACCCAAGTGACTCAGCAGGTTTTTATCTAGTTCTTCAACTGCACAAGAAAGACATTTCTGCCCTTGATTGCAGACCTTGTTAAGCTCAAAACTTTTGGACAATTTAATAAATTGATGGAATAATATTAAAAAAAAAAAAAAAAAAACTAGAAGTTAATCCTATTACCTTGACCCCTCATCCTTCTCTCTAGCATTCTATAGTTCCATTCATCTGCTCTCAGGCTCTGACAACGACGACTACCAGTTCTGATGGCCACAAGATAGGGGCTCCAAGCACCCCCCGTCTTCACCAGCCAAATTTCTGCTCCCCATGCTCCAATAGTATCCCCATCCTCTCTCTCCCCTTCCCTCCCCCTTTGTGGCCTTACAGTCATAGCACGATTCCCGCATAAGCACCCTTTCACCCTCTCCCATGCCTAGCCATAGCAAATCCCCCAACCACCCCCCACCCCCCCCAAAACACACAAACAGACGGAGAGAGAGAGAAGCATCCCTTCGCATCCTTTCACCCTCTCTACATCTATTATCTATATGGTCTTTGATGATTTTCCTTTATTTAATATGAATATTTTTTTCCATTATTTCGTAAGATTGATGGATGACCAGTTACACAAATGACTACTCATTGTTTTGTAACTATTTCTGTCTTGTGTGTTGTGCTATGCATATATCAATCTCTTTCACACAATTTGTGTGACACCAATCATCCTTATTTACTAGTTTTTGTAATTTGCGATATTTAAAGATATGAATGGCAAATGTGTTATGCACAACTTTTAATATTTCAAATTTTAAAATGTTACCAACTAGTATTTTTTTCATACAATATCAACTCTGTCTGCAATCATTTTGGTAATACACACATAAACACACTCCAACTGGTTGTTGACTAGGTGATCAGACCAGCGACCCAGTCCCTTGGCCAGGTGGATGTCCGGTTCTATTAACTGTGAGTAAAACTGCCATCCTATTCCACACACGTCTTCAATCAAGCATCTCTAAACCATTCCATATTCCATTGAGAGAAACCATAGTTTGCAGCTATCACATTTTTTTCTGTCAATCTCTCTCTCATGATCATTTGGCTAGTAATTAATTTATTTTCAAAAGATAGAAGAGATGGACAGAAAGGAAGAAATGCTGATGGACATCTCACACCCATATCCAATTGACACAATTAACCAAGTTTGACTCAATAATCAGGTCTAGAAAACTGCAGAAGGCCTAATGTGAAGCTACACAGCCTGCTACATAATATTATATTAGTATGACTACATTTTGACAACAAAAATAAAGCTTTGGCACTACAATTGCCTGTAGTCAAGCACAAATTTCAGCATGAAATGTTTTAGGTACAAATTTCATACGCATTCAACAACCATTGTTTTATATTTTCTAACATATGAAAGCAGATATAGATGCATACCTTTGTCTCAACTTCCAAATATTCCTCTTCCAGAAATTTCCGTGGGTTAGATTCTTTAGATATGTCGCTATCTATGCTCTCAGTCATCTCCGGACTTGCAAAAATATATGAAAGAAGCACTTAAGCAATGGAGAAGTTAAAAAATTTACTTCAAAAAAATCCTAAATGACAAATAGATAAGCGTACTACCTTTCGTTGAATCTTTTCAGATTATCCACAAATGTCCTAATACGATTTATAGAAGGCCTCAGTTCTTCCTATGTCAGAAAAAAGAGTACAGCCAACAAAAATAATAATGACAAAAAGAGAATAGATCAGCAGTGACGTGAAGGGATGACCTTCCATGCATATATGTATATTTGAAAAATTCAAGGTAAACAAGTGGCAAGAGAAATACCTTGCATGCAGAAAGGTGATACTTGATCAACTTCAAAAAACAGTTTCCATATTTCTCCAACTCATCACTTTAGGAAAGATTCATGAAAAGATATATCAATTTTTGAAGATTCACCAGCAATCAAGCATGAAACTAAATAAAAATCTGGATCATGATAATCCTCTCTCTTTCCATGGTACAAAGCACTTTAATGAGTTTTGCCCAGAAAGAAAGAAAAAAAAAAAACAGAAAGCATTCAAAATGGTTGAACAGGTAAATAGTTATGGGCCTATAAACAGAACTACATACTTGGTCTGCTTCTCCTTCAGTTCAGCATAAAAGGACTGGAGCCGCCAGGTATCCTCCAAGAAATTGATCCATGTATGGACAATATCAGATTCCACTTTGCACGAAGCAACAGATCTTGAAAGCTCATCCTCCTGTAATTTATAGAACTATTAAGGGACCGGCAAATCTCAGATCTATTTGAAGATTCCTCAGATCTTTAAAATGATATGATTCAACATTATTCTTCCCAGATATTTCTATGCTGAGAAAAGAACTGAGATCAGAGAGGGGTCTGAAACCTTGGCTTTCAAATGTACAACAATCTGATTGCTTGCTTCATCAAACTGGTCTCTCTCCTCCCTGGTCTTGTTAAGGCGTGCGACAGCAGCCGACAAAGAAATATTAACCTGCATTGCATAATTCAGTTTAAACCACAAAACAATAGATGAAATTTCTGATATACATCAGTAGAATTATAAACTGCATTCAGATCTAGCTCCATAAAAATTAATTTGAGTAATTAGACTTGACTATTAAAGTTGCAAGACCATAAGTATATAAATATCAAAGTTGCTCCTTGTGTTCTTACTATACACATTCATAATTGCACACAGTCTCCCTCAAGATAAGAACGTTGGTGTTACATGTTGCTTTTCCGATCCTTCTTAAAAAATAAACGAGACCCACATGAGAATATTGAAGAACTAGAAGGTGATCATACAATAGGGAAAAAAATGATCCAATTTTTGACCCATATTAACCAATAAGCCACATATATAATTAAAATATAACCTGAAATTGTAGGAGAGATGATTCCATAATATACATCAAAGAATAAGAGGAAGCGTTGCATATTATCAGACAATAAGCAAATCTAAAATTGCAAAGGAGAAGGAAGTTTGTAGTGCTGTCACTTTGAATGCCTCATATTTAATCTCCTACTTGGTATAATTTGTATTAGTAAGATCAAAGCATGAACACTGCCCAGGATTTCTCACCTTTAACAATATATGGCGCAAAACAATTATGATTGATCTAGTAACCTACATATGCAGTATTGCGTCGGTTGCAAGCTTGCAACTAAAGCACATCCAAAAGGTAAAATAAAAATCTAAGAAGAACCTCAGGATTAAAATCTTTCAAAAAGTGAGAACATGATCTTTTTCCATCAGTTTTTTCTTTTTTTTTTTTTTGTGTGTGTGTTTGGGTTCGGGGGGGGGGGGGGGGGGGGGGGGGGTGCGGTGTTGGGGTTCAATACTTTCTTCAATGCAGCCTCTAGCTCATCTCTTTGCTTCTCCAGACCAGCAATCTCAGTGACCAATTCCTGATTTCAATGACAAAAGTTATTAATGATACTAGCAGATTCACATGTAACAAAGTCTTGACTATCCTGCCACCGATTTACCTTCTCCATCTCACTAACTTCATTGGCTTTGGCCACACGAAAGTTGAGAGCCTCCTCTTTCTGATGCCTGCTTTAAATATAGATGAAAGCATTAGTGAATTCGTAATTTGTTTACATAGGAAGGTATGGCAATTACAGAATTTTCAAAGAGCAACAATGATTGGTAAAATTCAAGAGTTTTTGGAAACAAATAGGTCAGAGAAGGTGAGCATAACATATTTGAAATGCCTATGATACACAAAGCATCTCCTTGATGAACAATTAGAAATTTTTACTGAAACAGCCATACAAATGCTAGATCATTGACATCTGTTTATCTCCCATGTCAATTACCCCTGCCCCCATATACATGGTGGTGACTGACATGGTGAAGTACAGGTAGAATATCATACAATGTCTGCATGTGACCATTTCAGGTATAATAAGAATAAGAAGGATGCTATGCTGACCAGAATGGATTGATAGCCTGTGATATGTAAGGTATCGTGGCATATATGCATGCTTAGTGTCAGCGCTGCTGCACATGGCAAGACAGAGTCAGCACAGACCAGCAGTCCCATCCTTGATAATCATCTTGATTTCTCAGCCCATACATTTTTGAAAGATATTTCTTTTAAGTACTTGGGCATTTGGTTACAATAAGTTATGGGGTAGCTTACCACCTAGAAGGGGGAAAAATTATTTCATTTGAAATATGCAACAGGAGGAAATAACAAACAAGCATTTTAATCTTATGGCTGGGTGCTAAGATTAATAACTAATTTAATTTTGCACCTGTTCTCCAGTATGCAATATACAATGCAATACATGGTAGTTTGATAAAGAATCATTCTGATCACGTGTGCATAGTATGGTGAATGAAAGATAAAATGCTCCCATCAATTTGCTTGGTCTAGCTGCAAGAAGTTCACCACAAGAGAGAAGAAAATAACTTCAACATTGTTAAATATTTAGGCCACTCCATATCTGCTTTGTTTGTCATTATCTCTGGAAAGTTGCGACCTTGGAATGCACTCAGCATGTCTCATTTATGACAGATAGGTTATAGGTGTCTTAGAGTGAAGATGACTGCCGGAGAACAGATGATACTTCACTGCCTAGAGTTCAAGCAGGCACTAGGTTCGCCTCTCAACCAAGAATGTAATTTTGGCTCAAGTGCAAGAAGGAGCTCTCTCTCACTGATAATGTGCTTGGTTTGCATGAATTAAGAATAGCAGATTACTTTCCCCTTCACTGGGATATGACATAGGATTTCAAGAGAGTCAGTTTTCAGCATTTGTTGGTTATCAGTCCCTTCCGACACATAATGAGCGACACAAAAAAAAAAAGATTGAATACCTACAAATTATGAGAAGAAAGAAACAGACTATCGTTTAGGAGGAAATGTACCTTTTTAAATTTTCGGAAAAAAAGTTGCAAAATAATGGTGATAAGGCATAAAAAATTCAAGGTATAAACACTTCAGAGAAAAAAAAAAGGCCAAGGGTGAATGAGCACCCAATAACTTGGTGCTGTTGCTAGTAACTACATATCTTTGTTGGATATGGATCCAATTTTGGATTTAAACTTCGATGACAAAATCATATTGGGTCATACGCGAATCCTATTAGATCTTAATACCTCGTAATCATTTAGTGTAATTCGTGTTGTATAACTTAATAACAGAAAACTTCTAGTTAGAGTGCTGAACCCACTTCAGAATCTCTATGAAAACTCAGTCCCTGCACCCACTTCCTAAGCATTTACTTACACCTTTTTTTGAGAGAGAGATCTGCTTCCACTTCAGGTAACTAAGATCTATACACATGATTTCGTTAATATTTCCTTTTGGGGGTTCCTTATTTCAAGTAAAACTCTAAAGAAAACATATTCTGAAAAATACATGATCAAAGGATAAAAATCAAACAGATATGAAAGGACATGCAAGAGGTACAAGAAATGCATACAACAAAAAAAAAACAATAAAAACAAAGCGAACAGGAAAACAAAGTCTGCTAGGCTATTCCAACAAAAAAATAACTGAGGAATAACATGAGTCATCCATGACAATATGATTCTTCTCATCAATTTAGCAATCCCGTTCTGTAAACCATCCATATGAAAAGTTTTTTTATAACTTCTTTGTTTCTCACCACAACTTCCAGCAGGCTGCAGCTAACAATAACCATCAATATTATCTATATCAGCTTGGTCTAGTTTACAGATCTCCCGAGAACAGCCCTTTAGTGGGAACTGCTGCCTTCTCTCTCATACACCAATTTCTCTTTTGTTGTTAGTACTTCCTGATGAAACTGTCAATTATAGGTGGGTTTTATCAAATTACAGCTTTCACTTGAGAACTAGCTTGCATCAAGATCGGTGGAACCCGTATCAGTTGCTAGTACCATGTCGTACCGATTTGTGGCCTACCAACAAAGGGGAGCCACAGAGGGAAGGGGAGAGAGAAGGAAAGAGAGGAAGAGAGAGAGAGAGAGAGAGAGGAAGGAAGAAAGGGAGAGGGAGAAGGGGTGAGGGGGAGAGAGAGGGAGAGAGAGAGGAGGGCTTTCGAACATCCTCTCCCTTTTTTTTTCCAGAACGAAACAGGGGCAGAGCCACTGTTATGCAGTGGCCAGAGGTGAGGGGACTCGAAAGCCCTCTCTCCCTCGCTCGGCTTCTCTCTCTTCCTCTCCCCCTATCGCTGATTTCTTGAACTGAGGGGTGGACTAAGTCCGCCTCCTGTATAGCTCTGTATACTACGAACCGAGAGGTTCGGGTCGGTACTGCCTTCCTTAGCTTGCATCAATGACAAATACTACCAAAGATGAGTCTCGCTGCTTATTTGTTATCACCACACAATGGAGACCAAAATCATAGGTTCCTGAACACAAATTTCCATCTTGCAGAGCAGCAGACCATTTCCTCTTCTGGATAGATTCCTGTGACAGAACTTACTGGATTTGGCATGTTAATAGCCTTAGAAGTGCAGGATAAATCTCGCATATCCGATCTCATGCCACTCAGCAAAGCAATGTTATTTGATGATTGCCCACACAACCCCCCATCATTCACCATATGTAGTTGCTGATTGGAACATCTCAGTACATCCTTCAGATAATGAAACCATGATACTTAAGAAAATCCATTTAGCAAGGCTTTTGTTCCCCAATTATAGTTGCATCCTTGACTACACAGAAATGTCATATGAAGTTCCAAGCCATGTACTTTCTCTCGGTACAACTATTTCTGAAATATTATCTGAGATTCATTAGTTAAGACTACATCATATGTGTAATATCAAAGTTCAAAATGGAATTTTGACCTTGACTGAATCCTCAACATACTCTCCCATGCATGAGAAAGTAAATTTATCATATTAATGTTATCCATGAAGTATCCATCAAGAAATAATGGTACAGATAACATCCAAGAGAATGCAAGCTTATAATTCAATTAATAGATCACAAAAGGATAATGAAAAGAATAAAAGAACTACTTACGACCTTTGATCTAGTATTCGTTTTTCTGCCTTGGAGCAAGAGTTGGCAAGTGATTCTTCTAGAACCTTCAACTTATCAACCTGTCATTTGTTTACACAGATAATATTGGAAAAGGAAATTAGAAAGTGTATCTCGCTAATTGGAATATGCGATTAAAGAATACAGATCTAATCTTTGCGATGATAATACGATCTAGTCTTTGTGATGATTGATTTAAGAACAAAATATTATGACTAATTCGCATGAAATAAACAAAAGAAGATTCATAAAATCAAAAAAAAATGTAGGAAGAGTTTTCAAGAAGAAAGTTTTTACATGTGAAAGTCAAAGATAAATTGCACCCAAAAAAAAAAGATAAATTGCAAGAGAAAGGAGAATGTGCATCCTCAAACATAAAGAAAGTTTCCAACACTTATCGTGCAGCTGAATATGTTACGCATCTATCACAAGAACAGTTACTACAAAATAAATGATCATTTATTATGATATGACAGTCATCTTCAGCATCAATGTACCTAATGACAGTTACAGCATTTTATAGCAACTGCCACTTGAACATTTAATATTTTAAATTTCAAAGTACCAGGGCTTTTAGGCTCCCGGACATGGTAGGGCACACATAAATGAATATCTTGCTTACGTCATGGAAAACTCATAAAAGTATATATTTGTTCATTTTATTGCAAGAAAATGTCCCTTTGTCATGTTTTTTTGGAGGTTGATGCTCTGAACACATGCACTCATTCCAAGTACCCCTGGAATGCCGCTTTCAGTCCAAGGCACAAATATGAAATATCTAGATGATCAAAGGTTAAATAAAGCCCAAACAGCATTGTAAGAATCGTTTGCATGGAACTAAAAGAGGCAGAATACAAAGGTGCCAAAATTTTAACTAAAATCCTAGTTTCCGAAGAAACCTATGTTGCCAATTTTTATTTTAAAAGGTGGTGAAAGAAATGGAGAATTAGCCTTCCCACCCTTAGAATATACAGGTGGAAGGACCCTGTAGAAAGGATCACAATACATAATTATGCAAGGTAAAGCTAGTGAAATCAGGAGAATTTTGGGACATAACTATCACTGTGATATAAGGTTCTTGAAAAGTGTTTTTTTCCCCTGTTTGACAGATTCCATACACCATTATTGCATACATCTAGGTTGCCAAACTGAAAGACAAAAGCACATTATACTACATGGCCTAAATATTGAAAAATAGCATCAACACAAAAAGTACATAGTTTTCCATAATTCAATTTTCAATGATCAAACATGAAAACAGAAACCATGAGCATGCCTTTTGAGAATGAATTTCTAGTGAGTCCCCACTGTTTATGGATTTCTTCTTTAGTAAGAGCGCTTCCAGTCTAAAGCATAGGCGAACTTCTGCCAGTGCTGCTTTTAGAGCCTACAAAATCAAATCAGAAACTTGAACATGAATGGTTCATAAAAAATCCAAGCAATTTATTGGCAACAGTCAAGATAAAGTAAGAAGGTAATGGATTAACACAGCAATAAATATAGGACACAAAAAGGCATGGTTAATTTGAATTAATTTGATGTTTTAAACAATCAAGAGTGGAATCACACCTCTAGTAGAAACATTATTTACAACTTAAACTCTCAATAGAATTAAGCAAATGTTTGCCACTGACTAAGCCCCAAGTCCAGCAAAGCTTGCTTCAAATATCTGAGACCAGCTTTGCTAATCCTAGTAAGTCATTTGTCCCAATAAAAGTAATATCCTGATCCTGATAATATTCCTAAACTAAATGACTGAAACAAGTTAAAAGGCAGCTATTATGCTCTTTCAAGCCCATTTCACCGATGTTTGGCCATGTCCTTGCGAACTTGCTATACAGGCGCCTCAACATCATCAACTAAGAATACTAATCTTATTGGCATCCACTTCCTTTGCAAGTTGAGTAACCCATACCATAAAACATTCTTATCACTTGGGTTGATTATTATTATCAAAGTGAATATTCCTTATTGTTGCAATAGCCCGCATTACAACTTACATAATTTCTTCAACAGCAAATCTTAACAGTGTTAATTTGTGCTTCATTGATAAACAATTTAATTTAGCAACCAATCCATAAAAGTATCGGGCAAAAAGAACCTGTAAACATCATGACAAAATATATATCTAGATAAAGAAATTGATACTGCAGAATCAGTCATCAAATAAGCGAACAAATAATTTATTGGCAGACAATACCACAGTGGGTATCATGAAAACATGGCATACGATTATTCATTTGCCACTATGAGAAACTTGAAACTTCCGTGGAAGCTTCTCATGGAAGTCTAAACTGCACATAATTACTATACTCTGGAACATTATGGCAGAGTTGCATAAGCAAACTCATTAAGACTGATAACAAAAGTAGCGATCAGAAGTTTGCAAATCGTGCATGATTGGAAAGGCCGATGGGTGTGACCAAACAGAAGTGGCAGGGTGTTAAGAAAAATGAAATTTGGACTCATGGGTGCTCATAAAGTGCAGAGGGAATGATGTAAGCATGTCACATGATTTTTCATCATTTACTAGTCCCTCAAGAAATGTACTATGTGGGATCATCTTAATATTTTATATTTAAAACCGATCCATATAGCATGACTTGAGAACTTTTAATAAAATTAAAAAATGAAAGCATGGTGGATGCAAAAGGGAGGTGTGGACATCTATCTAAATAAATCTGAGTTATTATACAATTGTATTTCAAATAAATTTATATAAATTCATGCATGAATAAAACATAGTAATGATGCTTTTAATTCTCCCATCCATTTCATAAATAGGAGGTAGACTAGATATCAGAAAAAAAAACATGCAAAAATATATGATGTTTAATTATGTTATAAGCATTATAACTGAAAAGCAAATAACCTACATCCTAAAAGGACATGACCATTACAAAAATGGTAGTTCAAGAAAAAATAAATTCATTTCCTGTTCCATAATTTTTCATGCTGATTTGCAAGCATTCCATCAACGTTCCAAACCACTAAAAACAAAGTTGGCGGAACCGGTACCAGGACCTATATCGGTTGCCTGGCGGTATGTGTGGTGCAATATTATGCCATGCCGACTCGTGGCGTACCAACAAAAGGGAGCCAGAGAGGGAAGGTGACAAAAGGGAGTTGAAGAGGGAAGGAGAGAGAGAGAAGGAAAGAGAGGGGGCGAGAGAGAGAGAGAGGATAGAGGGAGGGAGGAAGGGAGAGGGCTTTCGAACCCCCTCTCCTCTAGCCGCTGCATAACAGAGGCAGAGCCCTTGTTTTGTCTCCTTCAGCCACTGTGTAACAGGAGCAAAGGCCCCGTTTCGAAACGAAATAGGAGCTTTGGCCCCCCTTTTTTTGAAATTTTTTTAAGTGAAGTCAGCAATGATTGAAGGGCTCCGCCCCTGTTATGCAGCAGCCAGAGGAGAGGGGGTCGAAAGCCTTCTCTCCCTCTCTCAGCCTCTCTCCCCCCTCCTCACTGTTTTCTCGAACTAAGAGGCGAAACTATGTCGGTCCACCCCGGTAGGCTCGATACAACCCAAACCAAGTGATCCAGGACAATACCGCCTTCCTTGACTAGAAATTCCTCTTCAGCCAAAAAAATAAAATAGAAAGAGAGAACTTTTTACATTAGGCATACCTCCACAGTAGGAAGAGGAGTCTTTTCAGATGATGCGCTATCATGATCCTCAACTGACAGGGCCTGCAATGCTTCCGCTTTGTCTATCCTTTTCCGTAGCATTGAGACTTCAGCATCTAGTCTGCAATCAAAAATATGTGGCTCAGTCAATCTATCCTATCAAGACAACAAAGTTTCCAGACTTTCTAATCTAGAAAAAAATGATGAAAAGAAATGCACATAATATAGTGATAACAGCTAGAATCATGTAATTTGTGCAATGGATCATATATACTCTTACAATCATTTCTTTTCCCCGCCCCTAGTTCTTGATATATTCCCATATTATGAAAAGCAACTATTTTGCATCTAGTTTGATATACTGGCAAGGAAATTTGAAGAAAATATAACAGACAAAAACTAGTGAGAAAAATCATATAATCAATACAAAATCTTCAAAATAGTATGGATTATCAATACCTTTCCAGCTATACATTATCCATGATTAAATCATACTTTGCTTATGTCACAAGATCACCTCAAAAGGTATAACTATATCAAAATCTAAAAGATCAACACATTCTCCAATAATTTTCACCACTGAGTAGTCATGCTTAACAATGAACAATATCCAAATGTATAATAATGCGACATCACAAACTCAAAGAATAGCATGTAAATAACAACATATATATATATATATATATATATATATATATATATATATATATATATATATATATATATATATATATATCAACTCTATTAGTCGGATTTCCGAACATCAACCTCATAGTGATTTTCTTCAGCAAATGTACAGAAAACTGGAAAGAAAGATAAAAAGATGAAATACAGCCTCTACAAGTTAAGGTAACAACCAATGACTGCAATTCTGGACAAAAGTACAAACTAGGGCATTATCAGACTAAAGCACCAGGCGTCTAACCATAGATCCTGTTCTTACGGATCTTGGATTTTTGCTTCCTTCACACCACAGAAATGAAACAAGTGGATGGCCACCTTCTTTTGCTCAGAGAAAAAACATAAAGGAACCATAAAACAAAGTTTATTTGATGACCTTGATTGCTCAGCATTTACTTTAAGTCCTGAAATAGCACCTTGAGCAAACTGAAGCAACTCTTCTCGTTTTACCTGAAACAATAATCACATCACAAGAAACATACATTTATACCACTATGGAGATGCTTACAAAATTGTCCACTTTAAAGCAATGTATCATCTTGTACAATATCTCTAGAAGCAAACACAAAAGAAAATCGATATTTGTCAAATCATCCCTGTGAAGATGAAGACATCATAACTAAAGGTCACTAAAACCAATAGCATTAAATGAAGGACTAAACGTAAAACCATCACTGCGAAACAAGTCAAGTTCTCACGTGAGACTAAGCAGCTATTTGACAATCATACTTGCTTGTACAGACACTAAAAGACAAAGGATCATGGTTTAGCTGTAACTCATAATGGTACAGACGCTAAAAGACAAAGTAAGAGGATTTGGAATGATGCAAAACCTCTCGAACAAATATTAACTATATTTATTTCAAGATGTCAGCAGAAGGTACTTTTGTATTAGTACCACAAACTAGCAACTATGGTTTCATATGATAATTGATGCATGAAGAGGATTTTAAATGACGCAAAATCTATACATACATACATGCATGCATACATATGTACGTACCTAGGAATGTACATAAATGTACCTAGGTACCAAGTGTGTACATACATATGTACTACCTACATAGTTGCATACAAGGTACATACATACATAGGTATTAGGGATATAGTACCTACGTACATAGGTATTAGGTCTGTAGTATACACGTGTATAGGTGTGTGTGTGTGTGTGTGTGTGTGTATATATGCCTACATACATATGTACATAGGTACATACATACACAAATACATGCACAAGTACATCCATACATATATACCTACACATGTACGTACATACATGGTACCTATATACGTACGTAAAAAATACCCATATACGTACATTTGTACATACATACACGCATATATACATACATGAAAGATAAAAAGGAAATAATTGGGTAAGAGATAAACCAATACTTCATCTTGGTAACTTGAGAATGCTTTTATTAGGTATGTAGTATACACATACATAGGTATGTAGGTATTAGGTACGCAAGATGCATGTATATAGGTATATAGGTAAATATATATACACACACACACACACACACACACACACACCTACATACATATGTACGTAGGCACATATGTATACACATACATACACAGGTACATACATACATATATACCTACATGTGTACGCAAGGTACCTACATATGTACGAAAATACATACCCACATACGTACATAACTACATGTATACATACATTTGTACGTACATAAACACATATATACATACATGAAAGATAAAAAGGAAATAATTGGGTAAGAGATATACCAATACTTCATCTTGGTAACTTGAGAATGCTTTTGCTAGATCCTGTATACTACTCATAATTGCATTATGGACTTCCTTCCCTCCTGTAAAACAGAGTCTGCAAGTAATCAACCGAAAAAACTTAGATACAAAATCATCAAACCAACATAACAGACATAAAAGAAAATGCAGTGTCTGCAGTTTTGGACAACTTTTGGCTAACAGTTGGAGTATTTAGGGATCCTCCAAACCACAGAATGGTTAAGTCACCCGCCAAACCTCAGTGAAGTAATAAACTTCAGAAGGTAGCCTCTAAGTTTCACTTAACTTCTGTAATAAAATGATTAAAAAATGACTATGCTGGTACAACTACATTATTTTCAGAAATAGCAGAGGCTACATATTAGCATCAATCTTCATCTGAAGATGTGAGGAAAATTCGAAAATAAGATACAAACATTATGGAATAAACTAATTAAAACAACGTAGATAGAGCACATATCATAAAGAAAATTTTAGTCCTGTCATTTTCACATTCAGAAAATGAGAAAAGGATACAACACCGAATGGCAAAGACAAAAAATAAAACTAACAAATAGACACTACCTCCCAAGATCCATACATAATTAGGATTGGAAATGACTCAGCCTGACTCAATGTCTATCAAGCCTAGCAGGCTTCGGGTCCAGTTCTGGACCTGAGCCTAAGAGGTTCAGGTCGAGTTTGGGCTTGGGTACAAAGCCCAAATAAAAAATAGACCTGGTTCAAGCTAGGCCCGAAGTCCAACTTAGGGCCCAACCTGACCTAGCCCATCTCCTAACCCCTATCAATCTCCCCATCTCTCTCTTCCCTTGGCCTCTCTCTCGATCTCTCTCCCCTCTTCCTTGTGCTCTCTCTCTCTCTCTCTCTCCCTCTCGCCTCCCTCCTCCCCCCTCTCTCATTTGCACGAACCTAGTGGGAAAGAGGCTAGAGGACAGAAGACGCAGGAGGAGGCAATGGAGGCCACTTCATTTTTCTTTGATAAAGGGCGTTAGTGCTTGGGATTTGGGCTGGGCCAAGCCTTTCAACCGATAGATCTCAACCAGGTCGATCTCACCGGGTTGGGCTCATGTGCTTCAGGCGAGGTCAGCTTAAGGCTAGAGCCTAGAAAACTTTTTCGATCCCTGACATGGCCCAAAGCTCAATTTTTTTTCTGTGCAGGCCTAGGCAGCATGAGAACTAGACCTAGCTTGACCCAGTTCTAACCTATACATAATGCACAATAGAGTAATCTGAACCATATGAGACAACAAATATTATGAATTGTCATTTTGTTCATTACCAAAGGAAATAATGCATAGAAGGACAAGTGATGAAGTTCCTACTACATACATCATAAATCGGTAAAAATAATTATTATACTGTAAAACAGCCTCGTGAATGGATTCATAGGTTCAAAACATGGAAACGGTCTCTCTACATACAGCAGTAAGGCTGCGTACATCTAACACTCCCTAGACCCTGTATAAAACAGCTTGTTTTTCTTCTTTCCATATTTTCAAGGGAAGGGGGAAGGGATAGATAACTTGTACATATATTAGAAAGAAATAAGTTACCATAGTTTAAGAGAGGAGAAAGAAAACCTTATTTATAGCCATTGGTCTCAAACAAGACTAACAGGGATGCGAAATATTTTAGTAGATGTGAATATAAAATGCTTCTAAAGTTTTAAGAGTAGAAGAAAACAACTATAAAACAAGGTCATTCAAACAAAGAAGACAGGAAAAGAAAGGGTCAAGTTCCATGAATACTTTATATTACGAATCCAGATCTCAAGAGTGTTTGTGGTGCAGCCAAAGTGACATCAATTGTAAGCATGACTCCACCTAATTCTTGCTATTCAAAGTCATAAATTTAGCTTTGCACATTGGAGCTTCAGAGATAGGCTTCTCGAATTACACTATAAGTGATGGCTATAGCGCATGATAGCTTGAAGAGGACCAGAGGTTATTTAAATTCACAATTCCAAGTGTTCACTTCTCAGTATGCAATCAAAACCCTGAACTCCAATTGCCACATATATATTATATATAGGAATCAATTGTTATATTAAGTTCTTTTTATCTGCATTTTCTATATCATGTTCAAAATATAAATAATAAACAGATTTCTCATTCTAACAGCATCATTTTAACAATGTGTAGTCAGCGAATCTACTTGTGCATAAATCGACACACCATTATCATGACATTGTTAACCAACACAACATTCGGACCATATCGGTTGCCAAAAAATATTAATCTAACTTATATAGAATAGAAATAATAAGTAAGGTCTGCAATCTCAATACTGGGTATGGTACCGGCACATTACTGATTCGGTATAGTATGTATCAGTACAATATGGAATGCCCTCCAACCAAGATAGCTCTCGAGCCATTTTTCTCACTTTTTACAACAGTTGGGCGGTACAGATTGGTGCGCACCTCAATTCGCCTCGGTATAGGCCGGCATAAGGCTCGCCCGAATAGTGTTTTAGTACTGATTCTAATCTGGTACGGTATGGTACACCTCAAATCAGGCAATTTAAGGCGGTACGACAAACACTGAGTATAAGCATAATGTTAATCATAGCATATTAAGAAAACTAATACAGTAGGTAGACTCACCCAAAAATTTCCAAGAGCAAAGAAACTTCTTCCTCATTCGGAGCTTCCAGAATCTGAGTCATAGAAAAGAGAGTTAACCTGCGGTTAACTTCCATGATCAGAAAGAACAATCCCCAACATAAAATGCAATCAGAAAAAATGTGAAACTTAGATCAGAGCAACTAAAGGTCGTCGCTTCAGAATATACTGAAAAACATTATTTCCACTAAGCAGACAATTGATTATGATAAGCCACTAGCATGACTTAGTCCATATGATCAAGGTAAATGGAGCATTTGAAGTTTGAAAATGCCATGGCCAAAAAGACAGCTTTAGGTTATAAAGTAAATGATGCAAGTAGCTCAATTATGTGATAAATAGATGATTGAAGAAAAAATGAGTGCAAGAAATGGATCTGACAAAGATAAAGCAAGACTTATCAGGACTTGTCCATTTTACCATGCTCAACTCGAAAAACCATCTACTATTTTAATTACTGAATCTCCAAATAACCCTAAACCTCCAGGTGCAATTGCTACTGCAGGTGTCCTGTCCACATTGACCAGACTAGAATTTAATAAGGAGAATTCCCAAATTATCATCTTAAAGTTTCCTAGTGTTTTTTTTTTAAAAAAAAAATCTTAATACTCGGTCTCAGGCTACTTCATCAGAGACAGAAGAATTATATGTCCAAATTTAATCAGTTTAGAAGATTAAATTGGATCGATTCTGTTTTTTTAGTTGGGGACTATGAAAATCTAGAAAATCCTACACTCACAACAAATGTACCCAATCTTGGCACTTGTGCCCAACTGCCTTTCCTCCTCTCATCTTTAATCCTGATCTCTAGAGAACCCTTTCTTTTATGTAGGATTACAACATTGAAATAGTTGATGGGAACTAAAGCATGCACCCGACCATCCTGAGCACAGCAGAACACCTTAAGCTATGGCAATACCTCTCTCATCACACACAAAAATGATAAGGACTTTACGGTAGATTTCAACTCTCTTGACGGAGAAAAATCCAGCTATGACAGATTGGTTGACAGGAACCACTTTCTTCTAACCAACCGACTTGGTGATGTTCTGCCACTCATTTTAACAGAAGGTCCGCATGTAATTTTGAATGCCCATGCGTTGCCCAGATTGAGCTCCAGTTTTCATGCATCCATTTGTCAGCTAGATTGATAGGAAAGAACAACTACAAAAAAAAATCAAGTAAACTCCAATTCCACCATATCAATACAAATGTTGAATTCTAAAGATCATATCTTTTGTCCCACTCATGAAGAAAGTAATTTAAAAGATCGCATATGTTGTCTAACTTGAAAGATAACGTACAGTGGTCATAAGATAAGAAGTAAAATGATGCACCCAAAAGTCCATACTACAAACAACTAACAGATATACAGTCAATCTATGAGTTTTCTCATAAGCGTACATAGCTATCTGAAACATCCCTTTTAATTGATTTTGGAGACAGAAAAAATATGCATCCCATAAACCTATTTTTTACATTCGACTAAGAATTAAACTCAACATAAAAAAGAAAATGTGGAAAAACTCACCATGGACAATGTGATGCCTTCAAGAGCTTGACTATGAAGAAACACGTCACGGAAATTCATGGGCTCGCCCCACATATCAGAATCAAAAAACAAAATCTGTTCATAACAAAACAAAGCAACAGGCAAGCAACTTTGAAACATCAAAATAGTTATCCTAAACCAACAAATGCTAAGAGCAACAACTTTCATTCAACATTCAGTAAACTTTTCATATTAGATCAAATCTAATAAAAAATGTTAATTTAATCTATCAATATTAGGAGAGGAGACAGAAAAGAAGACACATAGTTTATGAAGGTTGTATTCATGCTTCACTATATTATTTCTACATATAAACTTACAGTACGTTATTGATATAATGCATAACTCTAGACATTTTTTTCAACAGATATAAATTATCCACATTAAGAAACAAGAGAATTAGGGAAGTGAATGCATCATTGACAAAAGGATCTTACAGATCACATCAAGTTTGTGTGTCAAGCTGGACAATAACACATTACATGCACAAGGCACGAATTGCAAAATACATGAAGAAAGGGAACAGGAGGATATTGTAAACTCCAAAAAAATAAGGGAGGAGGAAAATGAAAATAACAAATTATATACATTAATAATGAAAAGATGAAAATTGCATTCCAGATAAATATGTTCCAATTAGTGTCTAAAGTATTGAAATAGCCAAGGTCAAATCAATGTCGAAAACTTCTGGTGAAAGTATTGAAACTTAAGAGAAGAAAATGAGCTTTGCTGAATTCACAGCTCCAACCAGCAAAGTGTCAAATACTACATTTTAAGAACCACTGTTTTCTTCAGATCCAAGATGAAACACCAGAAATGTATGCACATGTAGGAAAAAAATTTTTAGAAAGTTTAACAAAAAATAAAAATGATGCAGTTTGAAATAAAGTTCAAAGGAGAGGTTTCTAGTTATTCACTTATGCATTGTGTAATTGTTGAACAAGAATAAGATGCAGTACATAATAATTATTGCTACTAATTTTATCCAATATCAACTGTGCATGCATAGTTACCAGTTAAGGACGCAGGCACAGAAGTTAACCTTTCTGCATGAGGTCAAACACATACCATGATGCAGAAGGAAAAAAGATGTTCTTGCATACAAATAATCCAACTTCATTACATTTTTCAGCCAAGTATTTGTCATATGTTAGCATCATGTCAGTTAAATCATCCAGCCTAAATGCAATATCTAAATATAATTACAAGGGGCCCATATGGTATTGCTCCTGTTTTATCTTTTTGTTCTTAAAAACCAAGAAGAAAAGTGAATTAGACTAAACAACATGTATGATGAAGCCTTTTTTGTTTGTTCAAATTGTTTGTAAAATCTCGAGTGCTTTTGGAGGAAAAGGCTAATGGCTCCCCCTCCCACCCACCCACCCCCCCCCCCCAAAAAAAGTGAAAACAAAAAAGAGGGAAGTTTTGCCAAATGCTGCCTTCAAAATCAATCTCCATGTGATATTTCAGTAATTTCCAAAGAAACAAAAATGAAAAAAACCAAAATGATATGCCAAACAAGCCCTAAGGTGGCGTTTGGTGACCCAAATGAGATCTCCAAGGTGATCTTAGATCACTGGTGATCTTTGTCCTAGGGCAATCTCATCCCAATAATCTAAGATCACCACGTTTGGTATGCTATGTTCCAGTAAATAAAAATTTTAAGTAACATATATGGCATTCCATGGGAATATAAGATTACTAACCATATAATACCAATACTATCCCTGATATATTCCACAAAAATATATTTATTAATCATATCAAATATATTATAATAAAATATTAATATATTCCATAAAAATATATTTATTAGTCCTATAAATTATTAATCCTATAAAGATATATTAATAATTATTATAGAATTAATATTTTTATTTGTACTTATAATATATTATTTTTTAATACTAATATTTATTGTGGTTAGAAAAGAAGGCAAATAGAAGTAATATATTAAATAATTTTATTATATAAATGTAAATTACAATAATATATTTATACTATAATTTAAAATTAACATTGAATAATAATATGACAATAATAAATATATATATCATGAATATAATATATAATATTAATATAATATCATATCATATATAATATTGATATAATATATTAATAGTATATTTATATACCAATTTTTTTATTAGATCAAGGAGTATTTTTGTCCTCAAATTTCAGCCCAAGATCACTGCTCTGGGGTAATCTTGGATTTCCGACCTCAAGGATGGGTATCCCATCACTAGTTGAGCGGTGATTTAAGGAGTGGGGGTGATTTGAGATCACTGCCATGTAGGATCTTTATGGTGCAATGAAACATGTTGATCTCATCACCTTCACCCACATCATCCTTAATCTTGGGATGATCACCCCATACCAAATGCCCCTAAGAGGAGGAACCTCCAATATGCATTACTTCCCAACACCCAAATGGATGATGTTCTTGAAATAACCCTCAGCAATGAGGTTAAGATGCAGTATTGAATCATGACTAAAAAGCAATGCCCCTCATTTGAGACACGGGCCTTTGTTTCATATAGCTTTCCTCCTTACAGCTAGAAAATACTAGCCAAACATCCTAACTGGCATTTGCAAGCACCATTCCATGATTGCAAGGGCCCCACAAAGTCAACATCAAAATTAAGATTTGCCCCATCATTTAAGATTGAATCCAACTGCACCAAAAGATATTCTTCCATCAAAATTTTCAAAAAATGGTGATTTCAACTATCCACAGCATGCAAAGAAAATTTACCATATTAGTCAGCAATCACATTCTTCACCAAGCACGTTAAGAGAGTGAATCCAACTACATCATCTCACCTCATCTTATCACATTGAATACATGTTCAAACTTGCCCATCCTACACCTAGCATTCTAATGGCCAAGCTAACAACAATTATAAATAACGATATGCTTAGTTGAATCTAACCTAAATCCTGCTCCCATATTGATAACATTGGCTTATGGATCAACCTATGGCCAATCAAAACTTGAAACTTTTTATATCTCTCACATCTTGACATTGTCATGATATGGGATAGTTTTGATTTCCCACCAAGACAACTTCTGGAAAGAGAGGGTTGTGCCCTTGTTATTAGAAGGCTAAAAAAAGGTAGAGAAATATTAAATTGAATTCAACTACTTCCCTTATTTTCTTTTAATTTTCTTATTAATTAATTCTTCAGTCTTTCAACAAATTATAACTTACCACTATTTATCAGCTAAATTGCATGGCATGACATTGCTGTGCATCACAAACAAGATACATTGAATGTCAGGCTCAGTAGATTCACTTGCCACTACCAAGATTTAGGCAGTCATGTTTTCCCTTCAAGAAAGGTCAGTTTGTCTTGAATTCTAGATTGTCAATAGCATCATTGCAATTTGAAGAAATATGAATACAATATCGTGGAAAATGATCACATCAAAACTGAAAATAACAAATGAAAAATATGAGTGATACATATGAAAACACAAAGGAAATCCTTTTTAGTTTGCCTTTTTCCTTTTTTTCCAATATATTTACCATATTTCATTGGTTTTATTTTTGTGGGTGATCCACACAAGTTACCTGGTCTAAGGAAATTTAGACCAATGTTTTCATGAATACATCCTAGGGAAATCATATGGTGAGCATGTTTGGATATGTTCTTTGAACTTTCTTTAACATTATAAGCACTCTCAACATATTGCATCTATTACACCATATAGTGACATTTTACAGATATATAAAAGACTACTTGTTTTACCACAAACATTATTAGTCATTCTAACAACTGAGACAAATGGAATATCTAGTTTGACATTCATCTAGTGCAAATTAGATAATTTAACTATACAGCTAACTACAGTCATAAATTTTCATCATCAGGTTCGGTCTTACCAGAAATAGTGATGCATTCACAGAAAATTTCTTGCTTTTTTGACAGCGAGCAAGTAAGTTAAAAATCAACAGATATAAAGTCTAGCAAGCAAACCTTCTTTAAGAACAGTCAAACCAATAAAACAAGAGGTTACCTTATTTATTTGACATGATAGAAAATCAGAACATGAAATGCCAACCAAAAAGCAATTGATATACTCACCGAAGAAGCATTTCTAGGAGACAAATTGGGCTCGTCGGATGATGTAGGCTGCTCAGGAGTCTTATCATCCACTGAACCTCCAGATAATCTCTCAATTTCTTTGAGTGCGACCAACCATCTCCTTAATAGCTGGACTCTCTCTTCTCCTCTGCAAGTTACCGCAACTTCTTCCAATCTTTTCACAGTATGCTTGAAGCTTTTGTAATTCCGCATTCCCTTAAAAAAATATGAAAGTTACATGAGCCAATACACATGGGTTCTGAAAATCTAAAACATGATAAGAGTGTAATATGAAATTGACATTTTGATATCTTCCCTATATTTGCCTATTCTTGTGAATGGCTTGGGAGAAATGATTGTCTTTCATATAATTCCAGTACAGAACTCTGGTACAGAAGACACGGCACTGAACACTTTATTAACACTTTTTAAGGCAAATGGACATGAAACTTAGGATGTCAAAGCAGCATGCTTGCCATTGCATACGTGCCTTTTTTATATGTTTGTTTAAAGATGGAGTTAAGTGACAGATTCTGGCATTTGAAAGCTTGACATAGACTTCTGCTAATAAAAGCATAAACAATACACTTGGAGCCTAGCTTAAACTAATGAAAAGGCTGACCGATTTTCACAGGTTATTTGGTATGTTTACATAGATTCTGAAATCTAAAACTCCTGCCAAGTGAGGGGGAAAAAACTTACAAGAAGTGGAAGAAAACTATGGCTCTAAGCAGCAACAAGAAAGTGCATCCAAGAACTCTCTAGTAGGACCAAACTTCCAAAGATTATTGGTATATTTCCAAAGCTTATTTTCTGGTAAAGCATGTGATCTAATCTATGCATGCAGGCTACCCGTCAAAGCCCACTCAGCAATCATAAAACAAGGTTTTTTGAAGCAAAACTTAAGCCTTAAAGAACAGAATAATTCATCTAGGCCCCACAACTGCTCTGAAGTCTCGAATCTAACTCCGGCTCCTGGCACCATCTTCTTGTCACTCTTAGCCTCTTAAGTCCTAACATTCCTTTATATCAAGAATATTCCTTCTATCTTGATTACTTACAAGACCCAAATTTTCTAAACCAAAGTGGAGATTTGTTGCAAAAGGACAGGAAAAGTCCATCCAAGAACAAAGATTAAACCACAAGCCAGAACCGTGGCTAAGACAGAAAGAATAAAGAAGATTTAACAGGATCGTTTGTTTTTTCCCCTTTGTGCACCCTGATTGCCAGTTCTTCGGCGCTCACGCAATTCATCGTTTCAAGAACCATCAAATTCCCCTTTTTTTTCCATCGTCAGAATCAAGAATCATTGAATTCTTGGTCCACTCGGGAATAAAATAGGAGAAGAAGGAGTTGGAAAGGAGATTACCATGCGGTCTTGGATAATCTTGGCGCCGCCGACGACAGCCTGGCCGGCGTGGTGGACGACGGTGTCGGCATAGTTCTTGACGGTGCGGGTGAGGTTGTTCTTTCCGCCGACCTCGACGGCTTTGTTGACAGCCGATCTCAGCCACGACATTGACGAGCAGAATCCGTAACCTAGGGTTCAGATAAAGACGAAGAAGAGGAGGAGAGCAGGGAAAGGTGAGGAAAAGAGACCGAGAGAGGGGAATAGAAGAGAAGGGATTGCGTGGGGGTGGGGGGATTGGGGGAGACGAGGGAGAAGGAGTCAGCGGGCCCGCATGGCGGTGAGGGAGGGAGACCCGCCGTGGAATCCGGGAGTCTAGATATAACCAGTGGGTGCCGCTGGAGAGATGGACATTGCACCGGCAGTCCAGGCCAGGCTCTTGCGGCCCGCTTACGCTGCTCCGCGGGTTAACATAATCGCCTATTCAATCCTGGATCGATTATCATGTGATGATGATGCTCCCCTCCCGCGCACCGGCCCACCACCCTGATAGGAAGCCACAATGGATAATGGGCCTTGTGGGCCCAGGCCTAAGCTCTTTCTTATCTGACAAATTAGAAGGTCCAAAAAATTTTATACATGAGCCCGATCCAAATGAAATGACCCGTTGGATCAAAAATTATAGCGGTATACCTGATCCGACCCGATCCGATCTTCTATTAGGTTGTGTCTAGGTTTAAAATTAGAATCTGAACAAGACGGAATCACTCATGACTCAATCCGACCCATTTGCGCTTCTAAATAAAAGCATTGATGTCATATCCTGCATCCTCCTACTTGCTCAGATGTAACAACATGTCAATATGTACCCCAGGTTCCTAGATAGGTTGAGGGACACAATGCCACCAAATTTTTCCTTTCTAAATAATCTATTTTTAGTTGCATCTCATAACTGCGTAGCTCTATGTATCAACACTTCATTCACCTGAGGGATCCGCTAGAAAACTAATGAGCACCAAATTTGCAATTATCAGCTAGTCATGAGGCCGTCATAGACAAAGGCCAAAAGTCCTTATTATGTCATTATAAAAAGAATAACCATGGAAAAAAGTAATACTATCTAAAACTATATTATATATACGACAGAGAAGTTTGTTGCTAATTTATACACATCAATGCAATGCCGAGGCATATGAATGCAGTGTTGCTTCCTAGTAGAATCGTCACCACATTTCTAGCACTTTTATGCTTGCAAAAGTGTAGTATAATAATCTTTTCAGACTTCCAAGCTTGCAGCACCACATCGATCTCTTTTTTAGTGTAATCATGGGGCTTAAAAATCAAACACCAGCAACTGCTAACCCTGATAAATGAATCACTCTATGGACGCTGACCAAAACCCTGCCAAAGAATCAACTTGCCTCCTACATTAATGGCAGTTTTAGATTGCAATCTTCTAAGCACTTGCATAGAGTTGATCTGCCGGATTACAGAGCAAACCAGTGCACCGAATGCTGGCTTGCGTTCGCCCAAGAGCAGGATCCATGGCACGCGGGAGAAACTTATATTCCACTATCCGGGGCTGCAATCCAGCATGCACCATGCCTCCATTCCTCTACCAATCCTCGTTGTTTCTGCAGCCAAAGCTTCTTGTAGTTTAAAATGCAAGCAGTTTTTATATAATTTTCAGGACATTGAGATGTCCACCAACCTTCTTCCGCTGCTGCTACAGCCGCAATACAACTAATACCAAGCATCAATAGTCTTTCTTAAAAGCAAAAACCCTAATATTCTGCAAGCATCAGGTAGGGTCGGTGATCATCACCCACTGTTGAGAGACATCCGGCCATGTTGTGTGATGGGATGGTTATCCAGGCGAAACATATGTTCAAGGAGGCGAATGGGGCTGCGGACTGGGTGGCTTCCTTTGTCGCCAACCAAGAGATCACCTATGGGTGGGAGAGGCGGAGGTGCTCAGTGCTCTCCGTGATATACTACTTTTTGACTTTCTTGGCTGTATCCGTACACGTTGTGTATGATACTTTCATTTCAGCATTAAAAAAAAAAAGCTAATACAGAATATTTGAGTTGGCACATGATCCTTGTCCACCATGTTGTTTTTAGTTTGCTGCGCAACTTTTGTCGAAACCTTCTAATAGCCATTCGAGTGATTGAAATTCTGAAGATGGTAACCCCACTCCATCTCAAACTGAAGCTAGAAGATTACATCATATCAGAACTAATATAAATGCCATACTAGTGAAAGACTAAACTCAAAGAAAATATATGTAGCCCAGCCTTACTGGGCCGGCCTGTTGGCGCGGCCCTGTGCAACCCAAAGGCTTATTTTAAATCAAAAATAGAACAGAGCTCTGGTAGAACTCGGTGAAGGAAGAAGAGTCCTCCTCCACCACGAATTCCATTGAAGGCTAGGATAAGCCTAGCCTCCACTTCTATATAAGCCCCTCCCCACATTAATTTATAATGCTTTTAGCCACAGATAGCTGGGTGAACATTGAGTGTGTGGCAGAGAACAGCGACAAAGATAGCAAGGGGATAGATTGGAAAACTGATGAAGCTTACATCAAATCAGGTCAAAACAAACCAGTCACCCATAATGGGCTTGCAGTATCTGAGCAGAGATGGGCACTCTTCGTTCTTTCAGAAACCAGAAAGAATTGCTACTTGCTTTCCTCACCTAGACAGGTGAAGTATTTCATCAGGGCTGGGATTTATTATGGCAACTAGGGTGGTGCAGGAAAGCCCATGGGCTTAACTCGAATGATGCCTCTTGAAGCTCTATAATAGAATGACCCAGGCGGCGAGGCCCATGCTCAGGCCCAGTATCGAACTCATGGAATCGGAGGTTAACTTCCTTCCCACAAAGTTCCCCATGCAGTAATATTACGTTGTAACTCACAATCTCACGACTATTAAAGCACATGCATGCACACAGCAATTATTATCATGTTCTCGAGCTGAGCTTCCGATATTCTACTTGCATAAACAAAGGGTTGTGATCAAGATTAAAGCTATTGGAGTTCAAAAACATAACAAAGTTCTCAGACGAATACAGGAAAGCAAGCAGGCAGGTGACTCACATAGTTACAGGCCTCTCATTTTAATTTTTCTTCCCGTAAACCACCCTAATTGTCTAATAATCCAAGATATAATTTAAATTTTCTCATTTTTAATTTTCTCGAGTTGCTAATGTTCCTAACTTTTTTAAATCCAATTAACAAAGTTCCTAAGATAGGTACAACATTTATTGTATTATTTGATCCACCATGCTTCCACCTCAGGATGTGCAGGCTGTGCGATAGAACCAAATGTGAGATTTGTTATAGAGGGCTCACACTCTTTTTGATGACCAATAAATCCAATTCCAATGATGGTCTAACTAACCTGAGCTCAAGTGGATATAATCTACTCATCACCATTTCAACATAAAATCAAGGGAAGATAGATGCAGCCGAAACTGATTAACAATAGGTCAGTGGTCACCATGTGCTCTTAAGATACTTCGCATTTAAAACTTGAGAGGTGTATCCTAGTGTTTGCTATGAAGATCTTTTTCATCGTTTACATAAATTAATTAGTCGAGCACTGACTATGATGATTGAAGAAAACAAAAAAATTATAAATCACTATCGATGCGTAGAAAAGTATGGAAATGAGAAAAGGTCAATATAACGTGCCTATGTAGCCGGCTTGAAACAGCTCGTCGCTACTATGGATAAAATCAAATTAATTTTGTGGGAAGGTGATGACCCACAAATGGCCATGGAGTAGGCTACAGAAGTGCGAACTTGTCGTCTCACTCTAGAACAACTTGAAAGTGGAGGACGTTGAGCCTCCTTTTATCCCTAGTGTTTGCTATGAAGATCATTTTCATCATTTACATGAATTAATTAGTCAAGCACCGACTATGATAATTGAAGAAAACAAAAAATTATAAGTCAATATCGACGCGTATAAACGCATGGAAATGAGAAAAGGTCAATGCAACACACCCATGTAGCCAGCTTGAAGCAGCTCGTCGCTACCATTAATAAAATCAAATTAATTTTGTGGGAAGACGATGACCCACAAATGGCCATGGAGTAGGTTGCAAGAGTGCAAACCTGTTGTCTTGCTCTAGAACAACTTGAGGACATTGAGCCCCCTTTTATCCTTAGTATTTGCTATGAAGATCATTTTCATCATTTACATGAATTAATTAGTCAAGCACCGACTATGATGATCGAAGAAAACAAAAAAAATTATAAATCACTATCGGCGCGTAGAAGAGCATGAAAATGAGAAAAGGTCAATGCAACGTGCCTATGTAGCCAGCTTGAAGCAGCTTGTTGCTACCATGAATAAAATCAAATCAATTTTGTGGGAAGACGATGACCCACAAATGGCTATGGAGGTAAGGAATGGGTCAAGACGCTGGCCAAACTAACTGGAGAAAAGATAGTGGGTAGCAAAAATCCATCAACTCAAGTTTAATCTATTTATTAAATAGGTCAAAAATTCAGACCTAAACCCGTCCATTTTATTAAATATATAACCTAATCCAATTTATAATGAGTTAAATCAAATTAAATAAGCTAAACAGTTAAGCATCGCCATCAGGTACATGGTTGGAACTGAAAACGCATGTAGGTTCGCGGTTCACGTTTTAGTTTTTCATGTATTATTGTTGACAACCATTATTAATACGAAAAGAAAGGCGCATGACAATTAATTTGCAGGTGAAGTAGTAGCAAGGATCTGGATCAATGCTGGGCTGCAAGAAATAGGGGTCTTCTAACCCAAAAGTTTTTGCTATATATCAACGCAGTTCGGTTTCACCCTTTGAACTTTAGAATCAGTCCCAGCCAGGCCTGAGCTGCTTACCTATTGAGTGGGACCAAGCAAAATAACAACCCAAGCCCAAGACCTGATGCAATCCCATTTATTGAACCCTTAGCTGTGACAAAACATCTTTATTGGAATCGAGCAAGAAGTTCATCCATATCACAACCCATGGGACAAGTAACTTCTTGTGCTGGTTAAAGAATGCGAAGGTAGGATTCGAACTCAGAACCTCTGCTCTAATACTAAGTTAAAATCATTACTTATTCCAAAAGTTTAAATTGATAGAATGAAATAGATTTATTTATTTATATATATATCTAAATTTTTTTAGCCAAACCGGTCATGTTCTTCTGGGATTCCCCACCCTCTGATCCTTGACTTTCTAGAGCAGCAGTCACATTGGTGCCCTGCCCACCACCACCCCATGCAGCGCTTCTTTGGATTCTTTTCTCTATACGCCGAGAGCCACCAGCAATTTCCCCACCATTTAAGCCGGCTACTGTGTAGTCTTATACGAGTCTCTCTCTCTCTCTCTCTCTCTTGGCTCTCATAGATAAGTTTTCTTTTCTTTTCTTTTCTTTTTTTTGGCTTTTTTCCTCTATATCTTCAAAGAATCTCTGGTCAAGTTTCATTTAAGCAAGAGTTGGGTGAGAAGTAGACATCAAGGATACGCAACCGCGTTAGGTTCGGTGTTGCTTTCTTCCATGCCATTATCATGTTTAGCCAACTGTAGAACACAACACAACTGTTAGGTCTAGCTGGCCTTTGTCTCATGCCATACTTCATAACCAAACCTTTCACATTCTCTTCTCTATGTTGCAGGCAACGTAGTGCCAGTTTATGCTACTTGCATGATATTATGCTAAAATATATGGGATACAGGAATAGAAGGAGAGAGTGTGGTCAAAGAGAAAATAAAGAAAGCGCTTTTGTTTAGTTGGAGTTTTTAACCGAAGAAGACAAGAAAGTGGTATTTTCGTAGGTATAAGATTTCCATATATTATGAAAAAAACTATAAGAAACATAGAAAAGCTGTTTTTCACCGATGGAAAATTGATTTTTTTTCCGAAAACTACTCTTTATTAAGAATATAATAGATATTTTATATATATATATTTTAAAAAAAATAAATGTTCAACCAAATATAAGCTGTTTTAAAATATACCACCTTTTCATAGTCAACTAAATATATTAAAACTATTTTTTTATATCATATTTATATTTTCAGAAATCAGATTCTTAAAAAAAAATATTTTGTTGAGATTTTTTTTTTCCAACATACCTAACAAGTCCACTGGGTTTGGGGTTCAGTGCACATATGAGGTAATCATGTTTTAAACAATGGGCACTTGGTATAAGTAATCAGGTTTATAGGTACTGTCATAATCCAATCATGCATGATCTTAAGTTAAAATATATGGTGTTGGTGTCCGGTTCACACCTTTTTATGGTTCTAGGACTGAAGTAATTACGTTTCTAACAATGGGCACTTGCGACCAGTAATCAGGGTGCCCATTCGACCAATTATTTATTTGCAGGGGGAAGAGGGTCGTGTTCCACGTTCCTTCACTTTTTCTCGGCTTATTGATTTGTTTTTTTCTTGAAATAGGTAGCTCCTTTCAACCTTTTCCACATAATTTACTCTTCTAATGATGTGAGAGCGTTGAGCAGCATTACGGCTAAATTTATATCCCAAAACTTGATTGAAAAATCAAAAACATATCCATGGTTTTTTTTTTTTTTTTGGTACAACAGCGACTTACATCCGATGAATGTGAATGCAGCCAACAAAATCAGAAAAAAGAAGATCATATAGTAGAATAGGAACCGACACGTGATCCACCCAAATGAAGCCCCTAGAGTGATAGGCCGCGTAGGAGGCTACTTAATCAGCAGCACTGTTCGCCTCTTTGTAAATATGTGATGTCCTCAAAAGAGCATCCTCGTCTAAAAGCCTGAGAATATTGTAAAGAAGCGGACTAGAGCTAGCTCCCCGTTTCTGACTCCGGATCCAATCGATGACTGTAGCCGAGTCTTCCTCAAGAAGAACGCGATTCGCCCCCACCATATGTCTCACACAGATGATCCCTTCCCAAGCAGCTCAAAGCTCAGCACATACCACAGATATATCAAAGATTTGCCGACCCCCAATCGTTACTAGTCTGGCAATATGGTCTCGGATGACAAATTCGGCGCCTCCGATGCTTCCTCCTTCGCCAATATTCTCAAGGGACGATAACGTGATAGAGCGGATGACCTCTGCCGCATAAAAAAAATATATCCATGGAAGGTAAATCGCAAAATTGTGTATTTAATATTAGAATATTCTTTCTTAACACAAGTTTTGCAAACCCTTTCTAAAACAAAGTCTAATGCAAGACACACTAATTGCAAAAAAAAAAAAACCCTTTTTTGATGATTTTTTTTTTGAAGAAAAAGGAGGAGGAAAAGAAAAAATCATACCTTCGGTAGCTGCACGTATATCGTGGGAAGTTACAGAACCTCTACGCTACGGAGTTCATGCATCTACTTATATAATTAATAAAAGGCTAAGCACCACCTGGATCCACAAGAAAATAGTTGATTTTTAATATATTGATCAACCTACTATCAATGAGTCTGGGTCCTCTTCAGTTTCCTTTTTTTTTTATTTTATTTGTAGACACTTCATTTAATGATTAAAGTGAAGAGATCTAATCTCAAATCTTCAATCAAAGTATTGTGGAGTGATTGGTAATTGGACAAGTTAAGATAAATATTATTTACAATCCTACTAGATCATCAACCAATCAACAAAACATGAATAATATGGGATGCAAATCCGACTTCTTCGGTTCGGAGCACAAATTAAGATGATCCAAACTTAATATTAATAGTATATCAATGTTAAATTTTATTCATTGTTAATATCCATGAAATGTTTTAACTATTAAAAATAAAAAAAATATATTATTTTATCTAATAATTCGACCAATGTTCTGCTAAATTATCAGTTAAAATATTAGATAAAATAAATTTTAAAAAATAATATATATTTTTCAGACTATTATGTACGAGTATAAATTATCTATATTTTTTTATAAAAAATTATAATTTACTCAAAGGTACATGTATCTGACGGACGGCCAAGATGAAGCGATGGAAAGCAACGGACTGATGTGATGTCTCTCCTGAATGCCAAACCACCTACGATATTTAGCCCAAGAGACGAATCTTAGTTAATATTTTCGTTCTTATATTCTATTCCTAAATCTTGGCGCCGGTGGTGTTCTTTTTAAGACATGGGCTGGCGCTGCCCATCCTTAATTTAGCTGTCCTTTTCCCCAGTTTCTTCTTTAGTTTTTTTCCTTTAACTTCACCATTTGTAGCGGTTTCAGTTCATTGACTCTGCTCTCTCTCTCTCTTCTCCATTATTTTGCTCTTTCTCCCTCCTAATCTCTGGAAGCCATAGTTGAGGACCCGTCGAGTCGATCAAAGCGCGCTGGCTTCTGTCGGAGCTTGGGGAGGACTGGATTGGATGTGGAGGAGGGGAATCGATCCTTCGCTGGCCTTTGATCCCTTGCTGCCGACGTTGTAAAACGCTTGGGACGGAGGCGCAAAGGTGCCATCTTCTCCCCTCTTTCTCTCCGTTTGAATCCTTCCCGTGATGCTGCTGGGTTTCAATAGTTGCAGTTGATTGTCTGTTTTGAGTTGGTAAAGGAAAGTTGGTTGCTTGGTATATCCACTTGCTTTTTTGGCTGCGAAAGCTAGAAATTTCCTGTTTAGGTTCTTTGGTTGGTCTTTTTCTTTTCTTATTCTCGTAGAGAGCATTCCAAGATCGGATTTTTTTTTCAGAGCAGGGTTCATCTCATGGTGATTTTGGTCTTCTTTGGGGTGTGGGGGAGATGTGTGGGGGGGGCTTTTTCTGACTCGGAATTTATGAGGGAGAATTAGGGTTTCCTGGTTCCAAGTTCGGAAATCGCACTCTATTTATCTTGTTTTGGGTTATCACGATTTTGTTATCAGAGGGCTTTCCTTGCTCTCGATCCTTCAAAATCGTAGCTTGATTCCTCTTGCATCTCTGTCTCTTGGTTTAGTGTAGTGCTTCAAAAATTCTTCAAGAATCTGTGGCTCGTGACATGATGGGCATTGGGAAACTTGGATTGGGTTTCTGTATCCTTGCGACCATAGCTCTTCAGTGTGTCTGTGGTTCGTTCACCCCTGCAGACAACTACCTGATTGACTGTGGGTCTTCAAATAGCACGACCATCGACAACAGAACTTTTGTCGCCGATGCGTCCGCTTCTTCTACCCTCACAGCCCCAAATAGCATCTTAGCCAGCACCTCATCGAGCTCGGTATCGGCTCTCTACCGAACTGCACGGATCTTTACCCAGCCCTCCTCATACTCATTCTCGATCCAGAAGCATGGCTGGCACTTCATCCGCCTCCATTTCTTCCCATTTGTGTACAAAAGCTACAACCTTGTGACTTCAAAGTTCACAGTCTCAACCCAGGATGTTGTTCTCCTCCAGAATT